>NC_082404.1:5434166-5651666 GCF_031168955.1 Gadus macrocephalus | reverse complement strand
TCCTAATGTAGGAGTTTCATAACATGTTCAATGTTTCCATGTCGAAATGGAGTTGCTAGTTGTTATCGCTAAGTGCCCCTCTTCGCTATCACGACATCTGTTGAAGGCCTATTATATTTGTAATAACATTTGGGAGAGGGAGACAACTGCATGATAGTGGCTGCACCGCTGACATGATATGGCTATACTGCAGTGTATAACCAAAGCTGTGGATAACCCAGAGCAGCCCCCCAGCCTATCAGTTATGGATATCTCTCCGCAGCTGTGCGCCAACTCGAATGGTTTTCATTTAAAGTCCACCTGTGCCATCTCTGGCAGCGATCTGCCTTTCGGGCACCTTGATTCACAGCTGGTGAAGGGACCCCATTGGGCGCCCCCTTTATGTGTAGGGTACTTATTAAGAGTTGGGAGCGCAAGAAACGAGTTATTCTAAGCTGCAGGATTTTGGCGTCTCTGTTCATCGGGCACTTACATCAATACGATCTGGTTGTATTTGTGTGTAACGTATACACAGACATACGGTTGATGCATGACACGGGTGAAATAGAAGGCAAGACATCCATTCATCAGTCAGCTATCCTATCTCCTCAAGGCCATTTCAATTTCACACTTTTATTTGAAATATCAATTGCACTTTGCTGTAGTAGCCTGTTGTTCAGTGTGGTTTGTGTTTAGTATGTTAAACTCATCGCAGGGACTCGAACCTGCAGCAGCAACCTCCTGTTAGTTTGGCATTGCTGTGCAGCACAGTGGAGCAGGTCTCGGGAAGCTCTTTATGCTCTGTGCATACTAAGTGGGCGAGTGGATGTTTTTTTTTGTTTTGATGCTGCTGCCATTCCTGCAGAGGAGCGACGTGATGCTTAAGTTTTTTTTTCCCTCTAGGCAAAAGTATTCCAAAAATATAAATAAAATACATGTTGCACTCACCGATAAGAACTCAAGCGTCCCGACATAGTCCCGTTCGGTCAGCAGGAGTTCATTCAAAACACAAACTCGCAATCGGAGCTGTTTCTCCAAGTCTTTCCCGCTTTCAGCCCTGTGTTCACTTTTGTTTTCTTCCGTCATGTTAAAGCGAGGGATGAACAAAAAATGGGGAAATGTGTCCTGCGGCACTTCTAACTTTCTACAAAGCGATCATCAGAGTTAAAATGACAAGTAGTGACAGGTTATAGCGGCATGGTTGAAAATGAATGGGAACAGCGGTCACTGCTGTAATCTACTGCAGTTCAAATCCACGAGAAACTCCCGGAACACTGGAGGAAAAGGGAAAAGTTGAATGAAAACTCCAAAAGTAGCTACAGGTTACACGACAAGGGGTGTGATGGTGTTTCACACGACTGAGAGTCCTCCTGTAAAACAACGGTTTTCTGGACACCAGTCAGAAATCTAGATCCACATGACTCCCAAATCCCTCATCCTAATCCTGCCTCCTTCCAGCCTACAATGGGGAGAGGGGCAGGGGGAGCCAAGTGTGGGGAGAGCCGTGCAGTGGTAGGCGACCACCACCTCTGTCCAATCTGAACCAAACGGGGAATGTTTATAGCCTTAGTAAATTCATCCCCTTGCTACAGGCATCCATTAGCTCAACAGATAGTACAGTTGACAAACTAAAAAATGGACAGACAGTAAAAGTCACCAAGATAAGTCAATTAAAGTCAATTTATGTAGGCCTGTTATTTGACACGTTGAGAAAACTATTCAGACACGCTGGTGCTACTACAACTCCCAACATGCTGGCACAGGGTTAGCTGAGGGCTGGTCCTGTTTGGCTGATCGCAAAGGTTAATCATCAAGAAAAAAAAAGAGGTTTATATTCATTAGTGGGTCGTAGCCTACTCATGCTCACCCTAATGGCCCAGGCTACATAATTGAACATGTCGTTATTGCTTAAACGTATCCGAATGCGACATCAGCCGGTTAACTTTAGCATCTCTAATTAACCCAATTATAATTCAATTCAATTACAATTACAATTTGTTATCACAAACATGTGGGGCACATGGACCTTGCATTAGCCCCTGGCTTTTTAGTTCATTTAAAATGCATTAAATTGCTCACACACACACACACGCACGCACGCACGCACGCGCACGCACACACACACACACACACACACACACACACACACACACACACACACACACACACACACACACACACACACACACACACACACATAAGCGAATAAACACACACACACACACACACACACACTTCTTTGAACTAAGTTGCTGTTTTGTGATCAAACCAAACACATGAATTGTTGGCATAGCGTTGTTTAAATCAACAATTAAAATGTACCCGAGAGCAAGCATGCAAATAGCTGCTGTTACTTCGGAGAGGTGAGAGGAATACGCATACATTGGGAAGTGCAACCTTGTTATGTACTATACTCTAGTGGCTATCATTGGTACTGCGTAGCTTTGGTTTATTTGCTCATGGTTAAACACTGTGGTGTGTATTGTACACCACCAGAGGGCACTGTTACTGCATTACTGCAGTGGATGAAGGGCGGTGCCCTTGTTTAATTTTTTTACTTATTGAAAAAACTACTAAAAACTACCAACCGATGACGTGTTAAAGTGATGCAAAACGTCAGTTGTGACACTTGAACCTATTGTAAGTTAGAACCTATCTGACAAAGTTTCACAAAATTGTTTCTTTCCCGCTACGCCAATATGAGCCTCAATGTGTTGAATCGGTGGACTGTCCTAGTAGAGGTCCCTTCCATGCGCGGAACGGGGGGGGGGGCTTTCGGGACTGAAGCCCCGGATAATTTTTAAGCTTTTGAATTTCATTGCCATCTACTGGAAAGGACATGCAACAGCATGGATAATACTTTGCTACAAAATCATCTGCCTATTGTTGGCTAAGCACAGTGGGCACACCACTTCTAAATTACAAAAAAGCAAACAAACATCAAACAATCCATCTCTGCAATCCTACTTTCAATCTACTGAAAGTTAGTCTCAAATTTATAAGTCTTAATTTTGCTATTGTAGTTTTCATAAAAGTAGAAAATGTAGGCTATGAACTAGAAGGGATTTGCGATTTGCCAGTGTCCAGCAGGTCAACCTAAAATGGACTAGAATGCAGGAAATCGCATCTTTGTGTACTTCCGGTACACTCTATATTATAATATCTATTTTATATGTAATGTCTTTTTCTCAGACTTATTCATAGTTCAGTGTTGCTGAAAAAAGCACCCTACCTGTACTTCCGGTACACTCTATATTATAATATCTATTTTATATGTAATGTCTTTTTCTCAGACTTATTCATAGTTCAGTGTTGCTGAAAAAAATGTGATTAAGATAAGCCGTCCTTAGTGAAGGGGATGTTTTGATAACATTGTCTTATATAATATAATATATAGGCTGGAATCAAAATAAAAAAATTGCCTGATATGTAGCCTTTACTGAAGAAAACAGGGGCCGTATTCACAAAGGATTTTAGGGCTAAAAGTAGGTCCTAACTGGCGAATTTAGGAGTAACTCCTAAAAATAATGGGCGTGTCACTCTTAAATTTAGGACTCCTAATTTTTTTCACTAAGAGCAATTCACAAAGTATTTTAGGCCTAAAAGTAGCACCTAAGTCTAGGAGAGCTTAAAAGTCCTCAAGAGGACTCCTAACTCAGTAAGACCTATTCACAAAGAATCATAAATGCCTGCGAGACGAAATGTTAGGGTATTAAAGTTGTTGTGGAGTTAATCGCAATGCAATAACATCCCAGACTAACAGGAATAATCCGATTGGTCCCGAAATAAAATGTTTTCCCATACTACGTTATTTAGCAACAGGTGCAATGCAACTTTGCAATGCCGACGATTTAAAAATATCGCAACCATCAGTCCGCCGTGCCATAAACTTTCCTTCGGACATTCAACAATTACACAGGATCAAAGCCAACTTCATGGCAATTGCAGGTATGCCCGGTGTGGTCGGTGCTATTGACGGGACGCACATAAAAATAATTGCGCCATCAAAAGACGAGGACGTGTTCGTCAATAGGAAGAAAGTGCATTCCATCAACACGCAGGTTGTTTTTGATTACTGGATGTTGTTGCAAAGTGGCCTGGATCTTCAGCTACCCATGATTCGCGCATTTTAATGGAGAGCGGTCTGAGGCAGCGTTTTGAGATGTAGCCTACCAGTTGGGTGTCACTTGCTGGGAGACACTGAATATCCATGCAAGACGTGGCTCTTGACACCCTACCTCAATCCACAACTGGGAGCACAGTTAAAGTATAACATGTAAGTGATTGCGCATATTACGCTTAGTCCTACGTGTAAAACACATCGTATGTGTTTTTTTAATCCATATTTATTATTGTTTACTGATTTCTTCCATATATGCTAGAGCACACAAACATACACGAAATGTTGTGGAGAGAGGAATTGGGCAGATGAAACGTCGGTTCATGTCCTCCACGGTGAAATACGCCTCACCCCAGAGAGGGCAAGCACAGTCAATACTGTATGTGCCATTCTACACAACCTCTGCAAGCGGAGGAACATTCCACAGCCAGACGATGATGATGGCGATCAACATGACAATGAATTTGGCCGGCATTTAGGGATCACTTTGAAAACACATTTTAGGTAAACACCTTGGCACAAATCAGTCAACACTTGTGTAGTTCATAACATTTATTTTCTTTTAAATTTTACGTATTTTTATTGTTTGCGTTCTCTCTCTATTGAACGTGCAGGCTACAACGTCATTATCGTGGTCTGCACAAAATTGTCATCATGCGTGTATTCTGCTAACTGCACTATAACTACTTAATAGGAATTCATTTCTAGCCTAGGCTATTTCCTTGTTTTTCGGTGATTCAGTGGGCTCGTCTGAACAACCAATCACCGAGCTTCTAAACTCGTGCACGAGAATTGACGTAATCCATAGCAACGGCGCGTCACTCTTAGTTCACTCTTTGTGATTTATCCTTAGTAAGAGTAGGTCTCAGCGGCTTTGTGAATAACTTTTAAGAAAAAACTCCTACGTAAAATGTTTTAGCGCGAGTTAGGAGCACTCCTAGCGGTAAGATAAAATGCTTTGTGAATACGGCCCCAGATGTTTATCATCTGTGTGTATGTTTATGCGTTTGTGTGTATGTGTGTGTGTGTGTGTGTGTGTGTGTGTGTGTGTGTGTGTGTGTGTGTGTGTGTGTGTGTGTGTGTGTGTGTGTGTGTGTGTGTGTGTGTGTGTGTGTGTGTGTGTGTGTGTGTGTGTGTGTGTGTGTGTGCGGTCACCAGTATGTTAAAGTCAGTTTAGATTTATCTTTATTCATTAAGAGAGAGGGCGAAGCATTGGGATCGTATAGGCAAGATTAGGAGGTTTCAGTTACAATTTATGAGCTTTCTTTCCCATTACCTATTTACAATAAACTAAATTAATGGTAAGTAATGCAGCGTTTTTACCTCTGGTTTGGATAGGGCTCTGGAGCGTTATTTCTGTGCTTATTTTATGGGTTCTATGTTTGAAATGCTGATGACTAATCGGCATGTTTAGAGTCTGAAGTAGTTCATCTTCACAAAACCTCAGCCCAGTGAGATTTATCACATAGTTCTACACAGTATCACTCTCTCCATGCTATTATTTGGGCGTGGCCCATCCCTCTCCTGGTAGGGGTTCCCACACGCACCAAGAGACCAAACTATACAATGTGGCGCATAGGACCCCGGTTAACGAGCGGGGCCCGCCTGGCAGTTACAGAGACAACGATCCAAAATGGCCCCCGATCCGCTGCCTTTTAACTTCGCTTCTTCCCGTTCCAAGTCCGCTCGGGTCCACCCAGGCATGTCGCCATCGCCGACACATCGCCTGTCTCCTCGCAGATGAAAAGCGAGCGAGCCGCAGATGTGGGAGAGAAAGCCCTGTGTGACTCATGTTTCAGTGTGATCCTCCTTTTGTTTTCTGTTTGCGTTCGTTTCATCTCAGAGCGATCCTTATCCGCACCCAGGGTCTGGCGTTGTCAAAGATGTTGGAGATTAAGGCCCCCGCCAAGCAATCATGGTAATCTATCAACAATTAGAATCAGACGATCAACAGCCATCGAGGGAGAGAGACAGCGAGAGAGGGAGAGAGAGAGAGATAGAGAGAGAGAGAGAGAGAGAGAGAGAGAGAAAAAAAAAAGCCATAGTAGGCTTATCTGGAGCAGTAGAGAACGTTTTAAATGACTTCTACATTTCCACTTGATTGGCTCGTGACTCATGTCTTCGCCTGCGATCGGTGACCCCGGTGACCCGACCTGTCGACCCTCTCCCCCCGGCCCCCCTCCTCCACGGAGGGTTTATGGCAGCTTACAGACTGCTGCCCCTCCCCTCCACTGTCACCCTGAGGGTGGGGGTCAGACCAGACTATAGAGGTCAAGTAGGGCGTTTGGGAACACAACGAGCTGCAGTGACCGACGCATAGACACACACACACATGCACACGCACACAGATCAATCACATGCAAACACATCAACGCTCGCTCTCTACCACTCATACACACTACCCACACACACACACATACACACTACTTTCACCATTGCCACACACACACACACACACATACACACTACTTTCACCAGTACCACACACACACACACACATACACACTACTTTCACCAGTACCACACACACACACATCATACGCCAGTACCACACACACCCACACACACATGTCATACACCAGTACCACACACACACACACACACACACACACACACACACACACACACACACACACTCAAACACACGTCTGACACCAGTACCACACACACACACACACACACACAAACACACACACAAACATACACCACTACCGCAGACAGACATAAACACATCATACACCAGTACCACACACACACACAGACACACGTCATACACTAGTACCCAAACACCGTACCTAAACCAACCCCCAAAAAGTATATCAAAGAGCCCATTCATGCTCCTGACTCCGGCTGCCCTGAGGGAGAGGGGGAACGCAGAGTTGTGTTCCAACACATATGTCTGTCCAATTAGACATACACATATACTGTGTATAGATATAGTTATGAATAATATGCTGCTGCTCTACATTCAACACTATCACCTCTGTGAGACAGATATGTCCTCTATCTATCTCTATCTACCTATCCCAAAAACCGCCGGCATAACCCCCCACACCCACACCCTCTCCCACCCACACCCCCTCCCACCCCCCCCCCCCCCCCCCCCCCACCCACAACCCACACCTCCCACCCTAACCCTACCACCCAAGCCAGTGCCATGCCCTCATGCAGGTCTGCGCACCCGGTTGGTGTATGTGTCTGTGGTAGTGGCGTGTGTGTGTACGTATGTGCATGCATGTGTTTGTGCATGTGTGTGTGCGTGTGCATGTGTGTGTGTGTGTGTGTGTGCATATGTGTGTGTGTGTGTGTGTCTGTGGTGTGTGCGTGCGTGCGTGTGTGTTTAAAACAAACACGTGGCCGAACCACCGTGCCCTCTGCCAGAGCGATGGCGGCGGCTGTCCGCGCCATGGCCGACCGACCCCACGTAAGAGGGCTTGGAGCGCGCCATTTTACCCTCCCCGCAAACCCCCCGAACATGGTATAGTCCTCCAGAGCGAGGCGCTGTATGAATATGCTCCTGTGTTCCGCTGTCAGGGTACTCATAAACACTTCAGGGCCCGGGTGTATTTTATTGCTCTTAGAAAAACGTAAAAGGGCTTAGTGAACGTCAAGGAGCTCTTGTCTGAGTGCGTACATGAAGTCCAGCTGAGGCTGTGTTCAGAAACAGGGGAAGGGACGAGCCTGACAACGGTGTGCACTCGTTCTGAGATAATTACAGCGGCGGCGGTAATGTTCCAGGGTCGAATTAAGGATTGCATATGAAGTATATAACTACATCTATATGTTTATATAAAGCCAAAATGTGTGCAAAATGAGCTGATGTGGTCTTGAAGAGTGAACAGGAGTCTAGGAACCTCATCAGAGGAGCTCAACGCAGCTCCATGTATGTTCAGGCAGAGCCTCAGCTCCATGTATGTTCAGGCAGAGCCTCAGCTCCATGTATGTTCAGGCAGAGCCTCAGCTCCATGTATGTTCAGGCAGAGCCTCAGCTCCATGTATGTTCAGGCAGAGCCTCAGCTCCATGTATGTTCAGGCAGAGCCTCAGCTCCATGTATGTTCAGGCAGAGCCTCAGCTCCATGTATGTTCAGGCAGAGCCTCAGCTCCATGTATGTTCAGGCAGAGCCTCAGCTCCATGTATGTTCAGGCAGAGCCTCAGCTCCATGTATGTTCAGGCAGAGCCTCAGCTCCATGTATGTTCAGGCAGAGCCTCAGCTCCATGTATGTTCAGGCAGAGCCTCAGCTCCATGTATACTCAGGCAGAGCCTCAGCTCCATGTATGTTCAGGCAGAGCCTCAGCTCCATGTATGTTCAGGCAGAGCCTCAGCTCCATGTATATTCAGGCAGAGCCTCAGCTCCATGTATGTTCAGGCAGAGCCTCAGCTCCATGTATACTCAGGCAGAGCCTCAGCTCCATGTATGTTCAGGCAGAGCCTCAGCTCCATGTATGTTCAGGCAGACACACAAAAACGCAGAGTGTGCCAAAACGCAGTGCACTGGAAGTACCTCGGTGGCGCACTCAAAATGATCTAAAACTTGAGTGTGGACAGATGGACACTTTCCACCCTCAACGGCCGCCATCTTGTCTACGTAGCGGAGGGGACGGGAACTTCAAATGTTTTTGAGTTGATTAGTACTATACAGTGATAACATAAATACAGATAAAATCGATAGAAATTGATTGATGGTAATTTAAATCGATAGCTATTAAAATGATGGGCGAATTATGGAAATGATCAAGCAGAAGAAAAAAATACCACAGAAGAACAGTCAAACTGCAAACTCATTTCCGGTAGGTGCGCGAAGGCTGTTTTGACAGTGCACTGTAGAAATGAGAGCACTGCGCCTATAAGTGTACTGTAGGGATAATGAAGTGCACTCAATGTAAGTGCACTTACGTCAGTGTGCGATTTCAGACACAGCATAGGTTCTTATCTTATCTTAAAAGTAGCTTTTAACTTTTACCATGAGAAGGAATACCACTTTGATTAAGTTACCACCTTGAGAAGGAACACTACCTTGAGATGGAACACCACCTTGAGTAAGACACTACCTTGAGTAAGACCACCTTAAGCAGGAACACCACCGTGAGTAGGAACACTACCTTGAGTAGGAACATCACCTTGAGATTGAACACCTCCTTGGGTAAGACACCCCCTTGAGTAGGAACACCATATTGAGATGGAGCACCAGCTTGAGTAGGGACCCCACCTTGAGTGAGACACTACCTTGATTAATAACACCACCTTGTTTAAGAACACCACCTTGAGAAGGAACAACACCTTGAGTAGGAACATCACCTTGAAAATGAATACCACCTTGATTAAGAAAACCACCTTGAGTAGGAAAATCACCTAGATAAAGAACACCACCTTGTAGTTGTTTTTGTACCTGTGCTAAAATTTTAACCATAACATAAAAGTAGCCCTGGCTACCTATCATTCACTTCAAAACATCTGCATTCACGCCTTCAGCGGCACACTTGCTACAGCGCCCATGAGCCGACAGCACACCTGTGTTATTATCATAAATCCTGTCAGATGTCAACTTTCCTAGTAGTCGAGGAAAAAGTGCTGCACTTCCAAAAGTTTATGGCTGTCGGTAATGGTTTGGATTCTACGGAAACATTCCTGTGAATTAGCATTTGGAGACGTGGGCACTGTAAGTAGGGGGGGAGAGTGTGTGTAGGGAGGTGTGCGTGTGTGTGGAGGTAGGTGTGCGACTGTGCGTGCGTGTGTGTGTGGGTGTGTATGTACACTGTAATTGGACGTTAAACAGGTGGTGTGCATGTTGACATTGGCGGGAGGCATGTGAAAAATGCGCCGGTGCCGCGCAATCACAAAGGCCGAGTGCCGGAGAGCGGCCCACTTCAGATGTTTGAACACGCTGTCAGATGATTAGAGAAGCCAGGATCACACGGAGGCAGGCGTGCTAACAGCCCGAGAGGAATAAAACACACACTCACACATGGATCCCAGGGTATTGACAGAGCCATGTGCTGGCTGGTTATATAACACCACCACTCTGGCTACTACTGCATAAAACCCAGCCATGGTCAACATTGCATGAGATGGCCCTCTGATTGGCTGGGAACCGCACACAGCTGCTGGACGCAGGCCCTGTCGAGGCCGAGGGGCGTCGGTGGTGGTGTGCTGGAATTCACCGAACCCCAACCTGTCCGACCTGAACCGGAATGCATGCGGAGGCTGCGTCCGTCTCATAACAGCCGGTGACTGTAATGGTCTGAAACAATGTCAGGTCAAGCTCCCTAAACCTCACATCGGAGGAAGATGAAGAAGATAATTGAACAGGGAGAGCATCACAACGATGATTAAATCCCGAAAATGTTATTTGCAGGGAGGTTAGGTTAAGTGTTTACCCCTAGTCCTGGGATGAATGCATGTGACTGAAGATGATGTACTAACCTGCAATATAGTGAGTGACCGTCTTTAGTGAAATTACAGAGCCGGAGGGTTGGATAAAATTAGTACTAAGACCTAAGCAACAAAAACAAGTCAATAAACACACAACAACAGCAGCAGGCATATAAACGCTGAAAATAACCTGTAAGGTTATTCAAGTTTTTTTCTGTTATGACAAATCAAATAGGCAACTCATGCACTGGAGTGTTATTTTTCATATATATAGATTAGATATAATTCGCATCACACTTGACGTTTATTACGTATTTATAGGCGAGTAACAGGCATAATGATATATTTATTATATGCATGCACGTTAACGTTAACGAAGCTAAAGATGAATTTATATTTAACAGTTAATAAATTGTTTACTGTGGATACATTTTTCATCCGGCTACTCATGAGTCATGACCAAGTGTGCCAGACATTCAAACGGGGCAAACAAACTTTGTGGGGGGGCAAGAACGACGAGCCGTAAAGATCCTCGTGTGGACCCAAAGCCATGAGATCAACACACACACGGACACACACACACACACACACACACACACACACACACAGGCGCACACCTCCCAACGTCACACACACACACGCACACGCACACGCACACACACACACACACACACACACACACACACACACACTCGCGCGCGCGCACACGCACGCAAACACACAACAGTAGCTGCGGAGGTTCCTGTTGTTACACACCCCCTCGCTGACACTCCGGTCACGTGGCGCAGATCCTCCGCGCTTTAAAAAGGGGGCGTGCCCCGTTGCGATTGCCGCCTCGGCTTCAAAGGGTAAATGCTGCCCTTGTGTCAGTCCGCCGACTTCTGCCACCTTTTTGCACCTTCTTGCCATCGGCAACAAGAGAAGTGTTGGGGGGCTGAGAGACCGCCGGAGCCGACGGGACTTTGTTTGTAGACTAATGGCGCCGGGGGACTACCTTCTTGATTTGAAATGGTGTTTATTGATTCATGGTCCGGTTAAGCTTTTTTAAATAAGTTTTTTTGAGGCGGGGGGTGCAGGGAGGGTTACCTACCTCGAAGCAGCGTTTTTCCCCCGCAGGTAGGCCGACTTGTGAAGGATGGGACTGGACTTTAGGGGGTGCGCTGTCCGCTGCTGGGTCTTACTGGCTGGTGTGATAATCTTCAGCGACATGCAAGTTCCAGTCGATGCTTATCTCTACAACAACCGTTACGTAGGGTGAGTAAAATAATAAAAAAAATCATTCATGTCTTGTAGATCGCCTTTGAAGCCTGCCATCTACACAGAAGCCTGCATGGAGTTCATAGTGAAGGATTTTTAACCCCCTCAGAAAGGCACAGAAAGAGGTTTGTCAAAGACAAGTTGCAAAAGGAGATAGTGTAGGCCTAATTATATGGGGGGGGGGGGGGGGGGGGGGGGGGGGGCATAAACTGTATCAACTGCTATAGTGCTAACAAATTTGATACTTTTTTTATAATAATTTATTTTGTTTGGCAAACATAATAACAGCCAGTTGGTTACAGCAGTAACTGCACTCAAGGTAGAGGTTTTGGTCCAAAGTTGTTGGGTCCTGCCTCAGAATAATGTTATGGATCACTGATAGTTGATAATCATTTTTAGAGGGGAAATTAGGAATGTTCTAACAGGAAAACAGGAAAACCCTCGTACCCCAAAAACCTCAGAAAACAGAACATCTGGAATGCCGGCTGTAGCTCATTCACGCCCTGTTCGACTGCCTCAGTTATTCATTTAGGATGCTTTCTTTGAGATATCCCTATTTATATGCACATTATAGAAGGAAATCAAAAACGTTATGTCTTTATTTTTTGTCTCCCCTTTAATCACAATCACAAAATGTATAATTAAATAAAGAGGTAAGCCTATTCAATGTGTATAAATAGAGCTCCTCTTTGCTGAGGAAAATGGAAATTAATAAGTCTCTCTATTGAATGGAGTGGCCATGATGTTTGTACATATTATTAAGGCAAATCTGCAGTCCTACTCATCGATATCAAGGAAAATACTTCAACACACACACAAACACCAACCCACACAGCTTTGAGACAGTCTTGATCAGTTGAATAATAGACTGATCGTTACAATCCATCCACTATCGCTAATCCTACGAATATTACTTATGCTACTAATGATACAATGTTCTTAGAGAGAGGAGGGAGGGACAGCCCTGGACTGAAAGTGGTGCATTGTAAAGAAGTAGGGCTAGGACTTTATAGAGCTTTTTTTGGATGTGAATCATCCATTAGTCTTCTTATATGTTTGTTTCATTCATTAGAATGGTAGATGATGTTTTATAAATGTAACGACTTTTATCAAAACTTCAAACAGAAAAGAGAAGATTTGAATCTGTAATACCGTTTCCTCAAAGCAGCCTAACTGTAGCATGAAGAGAAGGAGTGCTGGCTCTCAATCATCTGAGAATTTAATATGCTGCTGATAGGAAACACATTTCCCCATACATTATCGACAATAAAAAAAACTGAATAATACAAAACTTATTTCTGTAAAAGTATGTAGCATGGAGGAGATTTAGATTTCCCAATTTTTGATTCCCGAGGCCGGAAGCGCTGTGAAAGCGGTTCAGCCCACGGCAGACACCAGATCCATTTGCCCTGTGTACACACATCTCAGTTTGATGGACCGGAGACATGGCATCGGAAATGATTGGAAGCACAGGGTGGCCGTCCTATTAGCTCCCATTGTCCTGCAGGCCCAGAGCGAGCTCTGCTACTCAAAACAATGGGGCTCTGTTCATCGGGATGGCTTTAAACGCCACAGCTGCTATGCTAAAGTTGCCTTTTTGTTTCAGCCTTTGGTTCAGAATTTTTGACCGAAAGTGATTATAAAATGTCATGTTGTAAGGGATAAGCAAAACCAAAGCAAATGGTTTGTGTGTAGGACCTTTAAACATAGGAAGCATGGTGGCAGCAGCCTTTTGACAGCTGCTTCTCATCCTAAGGAGCAGGGTGGTGGTAGGGGGTAGGGGAGGGTGAGGGGGGGGGGGGGGGGGGGGGTTGTTGGGCTACGCTAACTCTCCATGCTAACAGCTGAAGGACAGCTCGGGCCAAGAGCAGAGCTACGCTCTGAGACTCAGGGCTGAACGAGGAGACGGAGTGGGGGACTGTGGAGATATTGTCTGCAGAGAGAGTCTGTCATCCCTTAGCACGGCTCAGGGCTAGGAGGACTCTGGATTGCAACAGAGCTCGCTCTCTTTGGCCCAGGAGTCAACCGCTGTTTAATTGCTACCATGGGGTCCGTGTGTAGATGGCCTGAGAGCTCATGGTGATGATGGTACAGGCCTCAATGCAAGGTCCCTCTTTGACACATGACTGAACATGTTGGGGTTTTTAGGAAGAAAATAATTGTCTTTATTTAAAGTTTAAAATCTTGTTAAAAGGAGTTTAAAATCTCTTCATAGAATAGCACGTGACCAAAGTCTTTAAGGATTTGAAATAACTTTCTTCTAGTGTTTTTAACAAATTATTTTAGCCTTGTGAAGCACTTAATCTAAGTTCAGTTTTAGTATCTCCATCTTTAGTTAGCAATAATATGTCTGAGTTCAAAGTCTTGTCACGATGTTAGATGTTACCGTAGGAACAGGGTTTGGGTAACATCTGTGGCCCCCCAGCGCAGGGGGAGCAGGAGCTTCCGGGGGCCCTTTTGTTCCTGGAGGCTCCCACTGCAGTGTGGCCCCGTGCCACCTGTGTTTATGGGGCCCCATCTTCCTGTGTCACATTGTAAAAAATAAGTGAAGGACAAACATTTATTTCTGAAGGGCAGGCCAAATAACGAGGCAAGAAATAAATAAACAGAATTGGAAAGAACTACAGATGCAGACAGACAGTTGACAAAGAAACACACCCATTAAAGTTGGCTATTAAGACCAATTCTTTTTTTAAAGGGTATATAAAAAATGTAGCTACTATTGCAAGCACAGAAAAAGGCAGACAACACAAAGATGTAACCTATTATTATTACATAGTTGAACTGGAGTTTAATGTTAGCCATCTTCGCGTTTAAGAAAGTAATTTAAACCAAATAATATCTTTCCCAAAAGATTAGTTTCAGCTTGCTTTTGACATTAGATTGATCAAATCTAAAACATCTTTAACCTTCATCGAACATAGCTGCACCTGGGATGAATCGGAGGCGGGCCTGAACACCTGCGTCGGACCAGGTGTTGCTCCTGGAGCAGAATCCCAAAGCACAGGAATAGAAACCTGTATTTTAGGAAGGCTGGTTGGAGAGGAGGAGTGTGCCCCTGTTATCTGGTCTGCTCTGCAGGACCAGACACACATTTATCTTAAACATCCGCCCTGACGTAAGTGTCGTCTTCCAGTCCGCTGAAGAGGCCGTCTGGATTACCTAGCTGTGCCCCTGAAGGGGGTGTTCTCACTCATTCTCAACACATGTGTGCAGTAGTTGATGGCTTCAAATACCACCACTAACCAGAACTCTTTCCTCCTCCCTATTCGTCATTATAAGTCCTTGTAATCCAAGCTACAGACGTGATGCTGTGTCTCTAATTGAGTTCTGCTCCTGTGTTTCAGTGACCAGGTGTTCCGAGTGACGCCCAGAGATGTGACAGAGGTCCAGGTGCTGAAGAGAATGCTGGGAAATATAAAGGTATAAAGGCGTTCCATTCCAAACCTCCTTCAGGATCTCAGCGACATGCACTCATGGACGCACCATTACACTTACAGACATGCACGTCATGCACAGAGACACACAGGGGCTCGCTCAGGGTGACTCAGGTAACATCTGAGAGTCATTACACATTAGACATTAGAGAGAGGGCTGAAGATACCAGAGGTGTAATAGTTTAAAAGTTGAAAACTGAACAGCGTGGAAGGGAGTCCCTGAACCATGCGTAGAAGAGATGCCCTGATTGGTCAGAAATTAGCCGGCAGCGGTCTAAAATAATACACTCAAATAAAAGCTCTTAATACTAACCTACAGCACCTTAAAATAACCCCAACAGAATCAACAATAAAATAACACAAATAATCAATACTTTGTTGCTTTTCCACTTTGACATAATTTCTCTTGCTAATTAGTATTGCTCGTTGCATAGTTAGATGTTAAATGTTACAATATTCCAACAGGCTTTCTGAACAATAGCTGTCTTGGGTTGTTTCGTGTGGTTTTCTGTACAAATCCGGTCTCGTTGACCGATCGTCAAGTCACGGTTAAAAAGGAGGGTGCAGACGTCAGCCCTGCACCAGCCAGGCTCTCACTGCCCTTATTCACCCCAGCTTCATCTCCTGCTTACTGTCTGGCCTCAGGGCATTCCTCCTCATGTATCGCTGGGATATGTTGTCACTCATTGTCTGTGTGCGTGTTTGAAAGAGTGTGTGGAAGATTGAAAAAAGAGCAGGGGAGAGAGAGAGAGAGAGAGAGAGAGAGAGAGAGAGAGAGAGAGAGAGAGAGAGAGAGAGAGAGAGAGACTCTGTATCTGTGTCCGGCTCCTCTAGTCCTCCAGCGGTTTTAAAGAGGACAGATAGCGGCCGGTCTGAGAGGAGGTGAGCAGTGAAGGTGACGATAGGGCTTGTACATCCTGACGTCAATTCAATAGGCCGTCTCCATTTCAGCAATATAGGCGCATAAGAATGTTAACAGTAGTCATGGTGTTTTAGTCATTGTTTAGTAACTAATCGTGGCAATACTTGTCATGATGGGCTGAAATTGTTGAAAATGCCATATTGTTTCTAATGCAATCAATCAGAGGAACACGGGAAATCAACGTTTTGATTTGCCCACGGTTAGATTTACATCTATTTCAACAGTAAAAAATCACATGATGCATTCTGATGTTCAAACCATATAGGGTACATCATATACACACACACACACTGGCACACACACACACACACACACACACACACACACACACACACACACACACACACACACACACACACACACACACAGAACCAGGGACATGAGCAGTAACTCACTGTCTGAGGTGCTTTGTAGATAGGATCTGTCTGTAGCCTTTCTCTGAAAGTCCTCCACACAAAAATAAGAGGTAATGCAGGGGCATTTTAACCCTAACCCTAACACAAGGGTTTATTTTTTTGCATTAATACAATGCGGTTTATTTCATGGAACATAAATATTGTGAATCCTATGGCAATATCTTGAAAAGCATTAAAAATAATATCTGTGAAGGTATTAAGACTTAGGAGACTATCTGGGACGGTTTAAAAAGAGGAGAGCAGAACAAAGACTGAGGGCTGCAGGGGCGTGCAGCCGGACCCCCCCCCCCCCCCCCCCCCCCCAAGGGGCCATGAAGAACACTCTTGATTAGCCTCCCCGCTCATTAGGGAATAATTACCCATCAGCCCCGGGGAGTGCAGGTGACCTGGCTGTGCTGCGCTTTCAGTTTCTAAACACACAGCGGGGGGATTGTTCCGGACTCTGTTGACCGTAACAGGGGTCATGTGATGTCGTCCGTCCGATAAGTTAGCTCATTTAATGAACAAGTGTTTTGGTTATTATCTCCAGCCGGGAAAGAGGCTTTTGGTGAGGAGCACGGTGGGGCTCTGTGATTGGTCGGCTGATCTAGGGAGTATTTGAGAGATAGGGATGGTTCCGCTGCTGCAGTAAGGGGTGTTTGACTATATATTTGCCATTGGCCTGCTTGCACTGTTAGTGGCGTGTGGTGGCATAAGTATGTGAGACTCAAGTTGTTTCAGGGTGTTTTGGGGAACTACAAAATAGCAGGGAGGGATAATAATGTGAAGTGATACAAATCCACCAGTGGCAGCATTGTACTTTGAAAGCTGGTGGGCAGCATGTCTTGGACTACAAGGGCAGAAGGAAAGGATGCAAAGCCAATTAGTCAAATCAGGCCTCCTCTTGATTTGTAAAACTCAATTAAAAAATCTGGGCCTAGCATTAGGCCTATTTTTGCCCTCAATGACTGAAGCTATTGGTTGTAATTTGGCTATGTTTATTTTCAGCTACAATTGTTCGCAGAAAAATGAAGACATACGGCCAAAAGTGATGCCATAAAAAATGCACCATGCTCTGAATCATTCACTAACATCCTTTCCACAATATCAAACAGAATGTCAGAGTAACAATGAATCAATTAAAAGAACAACAAGAACATTAAGAACATTTCAAAACTATTTGCATGGGATGTAAGCCTAAAATAGTTTGATGCAAATGTGGATGTTAATGGTTGTTTCAGAATGTTGGTCATGGTGTTAAGCCAATTAAGATTGAGGGACTTCATTTATAGATCAAGACAATCCTCCTTGCGGGCTCCGCAGCTCGGCCGCGGGCTACGGAAACGCCAATATAACCGAACAGTGCCACACTGTACCACAACGAACAGTAGCGCACCGCTCGGTGGAAACGAGGCATACGACTGGGTGCGGGTTTGTTGGTTCTCGTAGCCTCGACTTGAGGGGATAACCCCTCCCTCCAGGCTGCTCCAACGCCAGGGCTCCTGCTTATTGGTTCATAGCGCAGCCATGCGCTATGAACAGACGTAGGCGGGATCCAGATCCCTTAGCTGGTCAAACCCACTCAGAGGAGGACTTTCCTCCTCTCTGCCATTGAACCCCATGTTGTTGACCGGGCGCCAACTCTTTCGGGGAAATTAATGGGGGTCAATGGAGGCTGAGGGGGGAACGTCCTCCCTGAAGTAATTGTCAATAGACGATAGGGGGTGCTAATGTCCCTTTACCGAGGGAAACTAACATTACAAAGGCATTAAAGTAGTAATAATTAAGGGCATTAATTCATTAGTAGTCTGGGCAATCTACATTTTTTATTCTCAACAATGCTAAGGAGGATCTTCCTCCCCATCCTCACTGGAGAAGCCTCCACTGATATATATATATATATATATATATATATATATATATACATATATACCCTTAGTATGACAAAGTTTTGCATTGAAGTCAAAAGGGTAGACAGACAATGACTAACCAAGTTAGTCGACTAAATATTACAAATTTTACTTGGATATAAGTGAAACTGTTAAGTTAAATTAGAACTGACAAAAAACAAATACAACAATTCTAAATTGTGATCGGTACAGTGGGCCGCACCAAGAAACCTGAAGATCCAAAGGAATCCTCTGTTCAAATAAGCGTTTCGTTTTTTCTGCTAGACCATCAACATTGTTTCGCTGGCGATGCCAGCAGCTCACCAGCAGAAGGACAACACATCTCCATTTATAGCGGCGCTGTATACACAGCATTAAATCATCAGACAAAAGAAACGCACACACTCACCAGCTACGGAATGCATCTCTGAGTCCCATAAACAGACCGATGACCTTTTAACTGAGCTCAGTGGGGGGAGATAGAGAGAATTAATTGTTAAACTTGTTAATTTTATATTAGCAATGTATTTGCAATTATTGGATGATCTTTTCTTTGTTAAGTGTTCATAAAGTGCTTTGGCATTTCATCGTTCATTTCAATGAAGCGAATTGAAAGAGAGAGAGAGAGAGAAAGATGGAGGGAGTGAGAGAGAGAGAGAGAGAGAGAGAGAGAGAGAGAGAAGGAAAGACCATGAGAGAGAGAGAGAGAGAGAGAGAGAGAGAGAGAGAGAGAGAGAGAGAGAGAGAGAGAGAGAGAGAGAGAGAGAGAAAGAGAAAGAGAGAAGGAAAGCGCATGAGAGAGAAAGAGAGAGAGAGAGAGGTCTCTTTCTAAGGGATTCAGTTCCTTTATTTATTTGATTCAACTCCATCACAGTTGTGCCTGTTGGGGAACAATGTTGAAACATTTAATTGCTCTTGTTGTACTTGGCTGTCTTAAAAAAAGAAGCGGTTGTTAAAATGCCAGAGCACCGTTGACTATATTTTTAAAGGCACCAAACCACCTCTGCAAAGGATCTGTTATCCCGCCAACACTTAGGAAAGTTAAATACGTAAAGTCTGAGTTCTGTAAACCATTACAGCCAATTTACATATTAACAAGCATCTGTGCCAGCCTGCATCTCTCTCCCGCGCCTAATTCTTTAAATGAGAGCCAGCTGAAGACATTTGCACGTTCACTAGCAGAGCGGCAAAATGGAAACATGAACGTCCTCTAGTGACGACTTGTAGATCAGTATAACTACATGTCCTCCTCTCTCTCTCTCTCTCTCTCTCTCAGTGTTAGGGCCAAATGCCTGCACATACACACACGTTCCATTATATGGTTCTCATGAAACAAATCGTTAATCCTGGAGTCCTTCGTTATACCAGAACTTCTGGGGAAGACATAACAGTCTTGTCCGGAAACCAGAAACATGAAAGGGTGGAGTCAGGCCATGTTTCCTGTTAGATGTTCTACTGAAGACAAGCTCCTTAGTGTGAGTGGAGGAAGATTTCAGAAGGGGATGCTCTGTATTCCTACAGGGTCCCGTCTACACGGTGTGGGTTTGAAAGCTTTGAAACATCCTCTTTTTTATTTACAGTTTGCTACTGCTATTTTATGTTCACTGTTAATAGGCAATTACACACTTACAGACCCCCGCCTCCAGCCACATGATTGGTTGAACGAAAATCTCCCAAATTCTAGATTTAAGATCATTATTAAGACAGTCAAAGCAGTCAAATCCCATCAACACAACTGTTTTCATGCTACACATTATGCACTTATCTCTACGGCCGCGTCTGCGTTGATTCATGGTGTATTTCGATAACGATCTGGGCTCTTCTTTGCTTTGTTAGCTAAAGCTAATAGACTGTCCGCCGATAATAGACTGTCACCCTCCACCATCAGCTGACAGTGTAGGGCCCCGACAGCTAGGGATAGCATTCCAGGCCAACAGGAAGAGGTCAGTGGTAGGGAGCGGAGGGGCAGAGGGTTGGCACTGGTGGTGGTGCGCTGGTGGTGGGGTGCCGCTGGGGGGGGGGGGGGGGGTTGTTGTGGCTCTCATTAACACTGCGGGGTCATCTGCATTCCCGACATTCAGCGTGGATGCACCGCGAGCTGCAGGAATGTTAATTATCCACTTCTCACAAGGGCTGGTCAGACACTTATCATCATCAGATGGGCCCTGCCGCGTAGTGTGTGTGTGTGTGTGTGTGTGTGTGTGTGTGTGTGTGTGCGTGTGTAAGAGCGAGAGTGTCGTGTCTGGCTGGCTGTGTGTGTGTCCTTGCATGCACGTGAACATTTGCACAAAAGTCTTTGTGCATCCTTGGGAGGTACTTTGTGTACATGCGTTTACACAAACACGTAATAAGGTGTGTGTATGTGTGTGTGTCTTTTCCTGCATGTAGTTTATTTACATGTGTTTATTTACATCAACACATATTAAGGTGTGTGTGTGTGTGTGTGTGTGTGTGTGTGTGTGTGTGTGTGTGTGTGTGTGTGTGTGTGTGTGTGTGTGTGTGTGTGTGTGTGTGTGTGTGTGTGTGTGTGTGTGTGCGTGTGCCTCAGGTGGACCTGTGGCAGCCTAACAGTGCGTCACTGATCAGACATAACGCCACGGTGGACATGCACGTGAAACTCAACGACACCCAAGGGCTGCATGCACACCTGAAGCGGGAAGGCATCGCCTACAAGTAAGAATCATTTCGTCGCGCCAGAGAATAAATCAAGACACACATGCACGCAAACCCCCCACACACCCCTCTCCCTCATGGAAAAAGTTAGGGCAGGAGAAAGGTTTTTTGTTTACTAAAACGTCCTCCCAATTTGCGCAGCCTCCCTCCGTTGGAATCTCTGGTTACCAAAGCGCGGCCTGCGGTCAGCCAAGGCTGACCGCAGGCCGCGCTTTGGTAACCAGAGATTCCAACGGAGGCCTCTGCGTGTGTAAAGACGTCTGATGCTTCATTAGGACTCTCTCTCGCTCCTCCCGTCGGCCCGGAGACGCACAGAACCTTTCATCCTCTGTGCTGCAGTCCGTCTCCGTAATCCGTAGTGACACGGTGGAGGTTCTGTCAAAGGGCCCTTCCTGATGGACCATGCTTCCTCATTATCTTCCTCGTCGTCGTCTCGCACTGTCTCTCTCCGACAGAGGAAGACGGGGGTCTATCTGCGCCGATGGGCAGGGAACTTAAGGAGAAATACGATTCACTGCTGCGTATGGGAGAAGCCGTAATGCGGCGAAATGTTTGTTGGTGGTAAAAAAAAATACAGACTGCAGAAAACAAATAAGTAATACTAGAACTAAGCTGTATTTCGGAAGATCCTGGGGTTGTGTAAAGTCTTGAAAGAGGGCGAGTTGGGTTGCATTTTCAAAAGACCAGGTTGCTTCAGTTGGATATTTTAGTAAATCTATCATCAAAATACGTTGACCTCAGAAATCTTGAGGCAGCTGGGATTCGATGCCAGTGTAAAAACAAAACACAACCGCTTCATGAAATCTATCCATTATGTTTGAAACTCTGTCTTCTCTCAGTTCTCTGTAGTGGAATTTGATTGGTTGAAAGTATGACGGCCGCACATTGCGTCCCTAACCTCTACATCCGACTATAATTTCCGTGAGATCTAAACAAATATCCTGGCTTTGCCGCATAACTACATTTACCTAACCACACTCAACATCGAAGTTACTCTCATTTAGATAATGAATCACTCCTCAATGACAAAGAGCCATTTTGAGTCACAGTTCTGGTTAATGTTGTAGTCTAGAAGTATAGTATAGTAGTTATAGTAGTATAAAGTATGTACTGTAAAGGTTGATGATTGATATGAGGATGGAGTGGAAGTCTTGGGATTTGATCTGTCAGGTTTAACTCCCCCCCCCCTCCCCCCCCAGTGTGTTCATCTCTAACCTGCAGAAGGAGATTGAGAAGCAGACAGGATACCGCTCGGCACGTCGCCGGAGATCAGAGTCCCACTACGACTATGAGGTGTACCACTCTCTGGAAGAGGTGTGTAGGAACACTGTCTCTCTCCCCCACCCCCCTCTCTCTCTCTCTCTCTCTTTCTCTCACACTCTCTCTCTCTCTCTCTCTCTCTCTCTCTCTCTCTCTCTCTCTCTCTCTCTCTCTCTCTCTCTCTCTCTCTCTCTCCCCCACCCCCTCTCTCTCTCTCTCTCTCTCTCTCTCTGGAAGAGACACACCTCTTCCACTCTCTGGAAGAGGTGTGTAGGAACACTGTCTCTCTCCCCCACCCCCTCTCTCTCTCTCTCTCTCTCTCTCTCTCTCTCTCTCTCTCTCTCTCTCTCTCTCTCTCTCTCTCTCTCTCTCTCTCTCTCTCTCTCTCTCTCTCTCTCTCTCTCTCTCTCTCTCTCTCATTCCATGCTGCCTGACTCCCTGTCCAGACGTATGTAAAATAAATCAATCCCACCCAATGGGAGAATTTGACCTTACGCTTAGAAGGATTATAATCATTATCTTGTCCTATATGCAATGCCAATGAGATAAGTTTGGAAAAAAACAGAGAAACTCTGGGGAGTCCCCTTAAGAGACTATTGCGAAAGATAGAAAGATATTTCTTTGCTCTGTGCCAACAGAATGTACTAATACTCCTGAGTATACCTTAGAATTCCATAAATGAGGTCAAGACAAACTGACTGTTAGAAAACGTTTTGAAAGGAATGGATAAGGAAGGGGAGGTCAAAGGATGAGGGGAACTGAATGACAGGTTTGCCACCAATACACGGCAAACCATGTTGTGCTTGAAGACCGTGAAGATAACGGAAACAACGGAAGCGGGTTGAAGTTGAACTCATGTATGGGAATTGTTTGATCACAGCCCGGGCTTGGGGCTTGTGGGAGGAATCACAGAGTGAGACAATAAAAACTGTTTGCCGAAGCTGGAAAAACAGCTTTTTCTGTACTTTATTACTTCATTATTTGTTCTACCTTTCACAACGTCACACGCCTAAGGGAAGACTGTTCAGTCCAGGATTTTAATATTTTCCCACGTTTAAACCGGAAGAAAAGTAATGACTATCTATCATTGTAAAAACGATGAATTAAATATTGTTTGTGTGACCCGCAGATCCAGAGCTGGATGTTTGAGGTGAACAGAACCCACCCTGAGATAGTGGACATGTTCTCCATCGGGACGTCCTACGAAGGGAGACCCCTCTACGTGCTGCAGGTGTGAGGAGGGGGGTACACACACACACACACACACACAAAGGACAACAAGTTACGATGTATGAAAAACTCGTTAAAAAAGTGAATGATTCAGAGGTTATTGAACTGGTGCCCCAGCCGTTCCAGATCAATGTCATGATGTAGAACGAAGCTAGTTGCATCAGGTGGCGCTAAGCTTCAATACCATGTATGGCCACAGACGGCGCTGTCTCTGAAATGATTTAATTGATTAATGGTGCACAAAAACAAGAATAAATAACATAGTACATTCTTATATATATATATATATATATATATATATATATATATATATATATATATATTTAATGAACGGATCAAAAGCAGATTATTAAGCAGAAAAAGGTGTATTTTAAAGTGAATGATAAAGTGACAGTGTGCTGGTGTCCGGTCAGATAGGAAAGAGGAGCCGTCCTCAGAAGAAGGCCATGTGGATCGACTGCGGGGTCCACGCCCGGGAGTGGATCGGCCCCGCCTTCTGCCAGTGGTTCGTGAAGGAGGTGGGGCTGAGCGGCATGCTGACATTTGGCTTTTCTGTCGTGATCCTGCAACCCTGTTGGCGGGCCGTCGTCCAACAGACCTCCAGCCCACACCTCACTTACAGACATCTGCCTCTGCAGGGAGGAAACGTTAACACTTGCCTTGTTGGAGCGACAGCCTACAGTGGACTAGTTCAGCAGGCCCTCAACATCTGTTGTGCTCATCATGCCTGCTTATGGTGCTGCTTAATGGGACTCCTGCTCTCTCCCATGAGGAGCTCAAACACAAAGAGGGCTGGACCAATGAGAAGAGTATTTTAGTCTAAACAAGTCTGTCTAGGAGCTGTTTTCCTGAAGACAAAACAAGTAACATGATGAAAGGCAACACACTAATTCAAACACTAACAGAAGAAAATACTTGGCCTTCTTTCATCAGTGACTCAATGAGGTCATACGCAGGATTGGATCTTGTGTTTTCATCCTGCGGTCAGTAGTAAACCATGTCAAAGCTTTGTTAGGGAGATCAGGGGCTTTGGTGGTAAGATCTTCACCCAAGACAACCGAAGAAGACTCTTGGCAGAAAGAACCTAACCACACAGAACAGATAACCTTAGAGACCGAAGGACAAAACTATATATACATTATTCAACGTTATTAGACCATGTTAACGGATAAAGGGTGAAGAGAAACAAATTATTTTGGTGTGATAGAAGTTGTGAGCAATGTAGAAATGGTAATGGCAACATTGTTGTAGTTTCCGGTGTTGACCACTAGAGGTCAGGGTAGTATTTCTGTTTCAGACAATTGAAAGGCCCTAGACAAGTCTGCTCACAGAGCGCATATTCACAGTATTAACTGAATATATTATCTTGCCATAAATAAGCTACAGTAAATTAATATAGAACAGTGAACTCTTTAATATATGTTGTCTTTGTAAATATACATATAAGAAAATATTAATATTTCTATAGCGAGCCCTCAGAAATAAGACATGACACTCTTGTTCTCCCTAGGCTATTAACTCC
Organism: Gadus macrocephalus; assembly: GCF_031168955.1. NCBI lineage: Eukaryota > Metazoa > Chordata > Actinopteri > Gadiformes > Gadidae > Gadus > Gadus macrocephalus. Next base: position 5,626,610 of record NC_082404.1, on the reverse strand, counting down.
TACCAGCATGACTCTGTGATGAGGAGGCTGATGAACCAGCTCAACTTCTACATCATGCCTGTTCTCAACGTGGACGGATATCACTACAGCTGGACCACGGTATAGTCCCTCTATTTGCACACAGCACACTGGACACACACGTGCACACACACTTGTGTAGCACGTTAAATTGGATGTCTCCTTTTTGCAGCGGTATTTATACAAAACTTGGGAAGACATGTGTATTTAATAAATAGGCTCCTCGTGGTTCAATACGCCATAAAGGAACACAAACTCAGCTTTCCAAGGTTTTGTTGACCTTGTTCGCCCTTGACTCACGGCATCATGTGTTGATTCAGTGTCGCAGTAGGATTAGTAAGCACTGCAACAAAGTTAACAATACAAACAAACAGTTGAAGTCACACTCTATCAGCGGTAATTAATGGCACCTGTGTACCGTACGTTTTGCCTTATCATTATGTTATATAATGATATGTTTTTACAGATAACCATAGGGAGCAGCATTTCAAACGTAATCTATTGACAATGTATTTTCTTTATATTAAATAGATTTTATTACAACAAATAAGTAGATATTTACTTCAAGTGACCATATGAAAGTCTGTATGGACGATAAAGAAATCAAAACAATCTTGAATCTGAACCTGAATTCATTTTCTACGTCTATGTAGTCATGAACACATTGCAACAGTACAGTTAAGTACCACGCAAAATAAGATTCCACTCTTTCTGCCTCCTAGGATCGGTTCTGGAGGAAGACGCGGTCTAAGAACCACAAGTACCACTGCAGGGGCGTGGACGCCAACAGGAATTGGAAGGTGAAGTGGTGCGGTGAGTTCAGCCACATTCACTTGGAAGCTCTCTCTATCTCTCTGTCTCAAACTGTCTGGTGAGTTCAGCCACATTCACTAGGAAGCTCTCTATCTCAAACTGTGGTGAGTTCAGCCACATTCACTAGGAAGCTCTCTCTATCTCAAACTGTCTGGTGAGTTCAGCCACATTCACTAGGAAGCTCTCTCTATCTCTCTCTCTCTCTCTCAATCTGTCCGGTGAGTTCAGCGACATTCACTAGTAATCTGTCTCCATGTCTCTGTCTGTCTGTTTTTATGTCAGCGAGTTGAAACAAGGTTTATGTTGTCCTAGTGAGTTCACTGACATTAACCAGTAACCTCTCTCAATACATACACCTTTGAATACAAATAATAACCGCATAAAATGCGATGAAAAACAAAGACGTCAGATCAGCCTGTTTCTCTCTCGGTGTGTCAAATAAACGGCTGTGTAAGGAGACGACATTTAGCTTGTCAATCACATTCTGGCTGTGGTTGTATCACCTTTGTTCGGCACCATTCCATCCACCTGTGCTTCACTCCAGATCCTCTCCTCTCTCCCACCCCCAACCTGTTCCTCCCCCCACCAGAGGAGGGCGCTTCGTCCCACCCGTGCGACGACACCTACTGCGGGCCCTTCCCGGAGTCGGAGCCCGAGGTCCGGGCCGTGGCCAAGTTCCTGCGCAAGAACAAGAAGCGCTTCAAGGCGTACATCTCCATCCACGCCTACGCCCAGATGCTCCTCTACCCGTACTCCTACAAGTATGCCATGATCCCCAACTTCGGCTGTGTGGTAAGAAAAGTCTGGACGTTACTTAGAATCCATCGATTGTAGTGTTTGTTTCCAAAATCGTTCCAGACAGGAATCATTGGTGCCTGACTGTCCTGTACTGTAGAGTTAAGAAAGGTTTTTCTATTAATATAGAACCAAGATATTCTGTATTTATAAAAAAACTATATGGAAGTACATAAGTTGTCTGAATTGTATCTGTTATCCTCTAGGAGTCTGCGGCCCAGAACGCCGTGACTGCGTTGTACTCGGCCTATGGCGTGAGGTACAGATACGGCCCCGCCTCCACCACCCTATGTAAGCATCCAAATATGGTCATCGCCTTTAACCAACAATAGCAGCGATTGCATTTGCCTCTGGCTGGCTTTCAGAACATGTTTGAAATCGTTCTAGATGTTGTTGTTTTGCTCTTCCAGACGTGAGCTCGGGCAGCTCCATGGACTGGGCGTACCGGATCGGGATCCAGTACGCCTTCGCTTTCGAGCTGCGGGACACGGGCTACTACGGCTTCCTGCTGCCCGAGGCCCTGATCAACCCCACCTGTACCGAGACGCTGCGGGCCGTGAAGGCCATCGCCACCGGCCTGCTGAAAAAGTGCCAGGTCAACAGGGACGTGTTTCCTTACATATGACACAGACAGAAGGAGACTGAAGACGGTGCCTTGCTGCGCGCCGCACACCCAGACGTCTCGCCGTTCTTCTTAAAGGGCTGGTGTTAAAGGGGTGGTGTTATGCCACCAGGTGTGAGTGGGGTTAGCCATTACAAGCCGCTTGGAAATTAGCCTTTTTTCTGCGTTTTAGTGACATCATAAGTGGGAATGTCCGACTAGATGTACGATGGCTAGATCAGTCTACCAGCAGACCCAGTGGACTGTACCGAATGTTGCTGATCTAGGTGGACACGCCCACTTGTGATGTCATTAAGGCGCAAAGGGCGATTTTCAAACGGCTTGTAATGGCTAATCACACTCACACCTGGTGGTATAATATCACCCTTCAACACCGCCAGGCCTTAGAGTGATGGGAGGAACCAAGCTTTTCAGTTGGGGTCTTTTCTCCCCCACACAGGACTCGGAAAATATCCAGCGGTTTGGGGGTGGTGTTCAGATAAGTGAGCAGTATGTCGATATGTACGAGTATGTTTTTATTTTTGGAATACTGAATGCCATACTTTGAATCAAATGTATTTTTTATTGAGCTGTTTACAATGCATGGTCACTCAAGAGCTTGAATGTGGAGTTGAAATAAAACCAAGAAAGGGGGATTAACGTCTTCCAAAAGACGCATGGCATTATTTATCATCTTATTACCGTAATGCCATGAGTTTACGTGCTGCATGGTTCGAGGTTGCATTGTTTCCTATGGTTCACGCTGAACATTGAAAACCTGTCAGCTTAATGACTTTCCAGGACTATTCTATGTCTGTCATTCGGGTGCTTATGCTGTGTAGCAGAAGTGTTTATGTCTGGAAGACATAATGTGGGATATTTTTATAAACGTTACACAATGTATGCCATATTATTATACTGGGCATTTTTTAAAGCCAAATTCAAATGTCTAATTTGTGTTTCATGTCAAGTGGTAAACCAAAAGTGTTATATTGTGTGCAGAGTCAATTTAAGTTTAAAATGCTTCCAAATAAACCACATTTTATACCTTTAATCAAGAAGCCGAAATCACAATGTATGACATTAAAACACTATACACCATTGGTAAATATATAAAACAACATTTAATTTCTTAAATTGTATAGCAATGTGCCTGGTCGTTACTAACAGTACACTCGCCAGTAACTTACGCAAGTATGCAAAATTGCTGCAAAGCTAAATAATGTTGCGTGGACAAGCAAAGTACATATTTCCAGGCATCGGTGGCCGATTAGAGTAGTCTGGTGCATGAGCGACGGTTCACATTGGAACTGAGGAGATGCCATGTTAGCACATCATTATTATTACGCACACCCAGCCCGTTCCCTCCGCTCATAAGGTCTGAAAGGGTGTTTGGTGGGGGCGTGGTCAGTCAACCTTTCTTTGCAACCGATTGGCCGAGCTTCAGGCGGTCGGATCCCATTGGCTGTGTGACCAAAGTCGACAGCATTAGCAAATGTTACATTTCATTAAAGTAAAAACAACTTAAGTGTAAATAAAACAAATTCTAAAGCAGCATAACGACTATTACATGAATTAAACCTTTGTAGAAATGTGTGAAACTGCACTGCCCGATTTCGTCAGGAACTACGTTAATTGCTGTTGTTCGCTGATTGGCCTACTCAGAGACCTGAGCCAAGCTACCCGTGTGGGACTGGTCCTAGACTCATATCTGGAAGCCAACCGGAGGCAACCTCAAGAGATTAGGCTGGCTTCCCAAGGCCAATTCTAGCTCTGCTCTACTGCGTTTTGAAAACACAAAAATAATCGATGTCTTGACAGAAGACTTATTCAAAAAACAAAGTCCATAGAATGACCTTAGAGTGTTCCTTGCCTGGAGAAACGACGAGCTACCCTGCCTTATACACGGTGTGTTGAGGGGGAGACTCAGATACAGACTTCTTACTAAAAACGCCTTCATGCAAACGCAATCAAAACGACTAGAAAACTTCACGTACAAAACAGTTTGGACTAGTGGCACACGAACGGCACTGCAAGGCCTCGCTTGGCAGTTTACTGAAAGGACTGCAGTGCTGAGTCCGTGTGTGTGTGTGTGTGTGAGACGCCGAGCCCCTCCCTCACACCAGACGGGCGCTCTCCTCGCGGTAGTCATGGTGATCCCCGTCGAAGGGCAGGTGGGGCGGGTGGTTGAGGTAGCCCATGAGGAAGATGACTATGGTGCCCAGGGTCATCACAGGGGTCACCAGGAACAGACACAGGCGGTCCACCGTGCGCGCAATGCCACTCCAGTTGTCCTTCTCCTGTCGGGGGGGGAGGGAGAAGGGGAGAGAGAGTATGGTAGAGAGTTGAGGAGAGGGATTGATAGATAGAAAGAAAGACCAAAAGGAGGCTGTATTGGCACATCAAAAGTTTCATTTTTAAATAGAGACAATTACACAGAACACCATTACATAACCTTTTCATTAACATGTGAATTTGCGGTGATGTACTTTGATAAGACATTCTGACACTTGGTATTAGAGAAAAGGACAAAAAGAAAACCTCTGCATGAGTGTATATCTGGTATATTATTTAGTGAGTGGTCATTCCTTTGTAGTTGAATCAAATGTTTGTCGATGTTTGGTAGTGGTTTGGTAGACGTTTGGCAAAGGTTTGGTTGTATTTTAGTTAATCTAGTACCCAGCAGTCCTACTATATTATAGAAGAACGTCCGATGCAGATAATCTTCTGAATAAGCCTCATTCTCACCAGTAGACTAAGCATTCAGAAGTGTTTTCTACAGAAATGCATTTCAACAGGGGCCAGTCAACATGTTTTTTCACAATTGACTACTTCTGGCCAATGTTTCGTACAGGACGTCCGAATCTGTAGTGAAAGACAGCACCTCATTGTAGTTGTTCTTGTTGTGCATGTGTTTGATGATGTAGTTGGCTCCGTCCACCGCAGGCTTCATCTCCCCGTAGAGCTGGTCCGTCGCCTCCCCATCCACGGGAGGCTTCACTAAAGCACACACACACACACATTAAGAGGGCCTTTTCAGTCATGTGTTTATTCTTTCATTCATTTCTTTAGGTTTTTATTTTATGTTTTAACAGTGTGAAGATGTGTGTGCGTCTGAACGTATGCATGTGCATCTTCAGTATCCGTGTGTGTGTCTGCAGTGTGTGGGTGTATGTGTGTGCGTGTTTCTGTGCGTCTGTCTGTGTGTGTGTGTGTGTGTGTGTGTGTGTGTGTGCTGTGAACCTGCGCTGGGCGTGGCCCTCATGGTCAGCCCGTGTCGGGTGGACTGCTTCTCGAACATGAGCTCGCTGCGTGACTTCACGCAGTAGTACTCCTCCGCCATGGCGATGTAACCCGCCGAGCTGGATCGCCGCGGCGACGCCCCGTCCCAGTTCACCTCCGGCTCAGCGGGGAGCGACATGCGGAGGAAGCGAGGCAGCCGCTGCAGGAAGAACTAGAGGAGGAAGGTCCAGCCCCATCATCATCATCATCAACAGGCATGGACATCTGGGGTGTGGGTGTGTGTTTGTGTGTGTGTGTGTGGGGGGTTGTTTGTGTGTCTGTGTCTGTCCGTGCGCGAGCGCGTGTGCTTGTGTGTGTGTCCGTGGATGCGTGTGGGTGTGTGTGTGTGTGTGTGTGTGTGTGTACCTCTTTGGTCCACTCCGTCATGACGTGTGTACTCGGGGTTCTGAAGTGAAGGTTCAGCACCACCACACAGTTGAGCACCACCACCGTCACCAGCACCATGATGAACATCAGGTACCTGACACACACACACACACACACACACACACACACACACACACACACACACACACAAAAGAGATAAACAACATGTAAAATGTGTAAAAGTTTGCATTAAAGGAGTTAAGAACATTAAAGGACAGATCGGGTCTGGGCAATCAAACAAAAACATCTTTATCTACACTCCTTGCTTCACCAATCAAATCTGTCAAATAAGAATATTTAGATTGAGGGCGACCGCCACGAAAGTAAACAACAAACAAGGCAATATAGCGCTTTAGTCTTTGGAATCAATGGTAGTTTGTCAGTACAGAGTTTGTGGATAACATAACCATGGAAGAAGAAAAACAAAAGCAATATATCGCTATTGTTTACAATTGTGGCAGGCATGCACACGCTAAATGCTCATAATTCACAAGAGGTTCATATTTGAGAAGCAGTTGAAGATTGAAGATGGAGTGGACAGGCAGAAGTGATGAAGAGGGAGGAAGGCCTACTTGACGATGAGCGGTATGGACATGGAGGTCTCCGGCAGGCGTTGAGAAATCAGCAGCAGGAACACAGACTGGGCCAGCAGCACGGAGATGGACAGGGTCATCTTCTCCCCACCTGCACACACACACACACACACACACACACACACACACACACACACACACACACACACACACACACACACACACACACACACACACACACACAGTCTCAGAATGATGCAGTGCCTCATTAGACACATGGCTACAGAGTGTATGCTCTGTAGCCATGTAGAAGCTCTGTAGAAGGCTCCAGAAGGATCAGAGAAATTACAAAAGATCAATCAAACAGTGAGTGTGTTTGTGTGTGGTGTTCCCACTGTGGTTTGTGTGTGTGTCTGCGCATTTGTGCGTGTGCATTCAAACTGGTTGTCGCGTTTACACGTCCCAACTGCTATATCGTGCGGATCCTTGCACGTGAGTGAGTGTGTGTGTGTGTGTGCGTTCCAACTGCTTTGTGTCCGTGTCTGTGTGCATGGCATGCGTAAATATGTGTGTAACTGTGTGACTGCTTTGTGTGTGTGTGTGTATGTGTTTTCCGACTGCTTTGTGTGTCTGTGTGTGTGCACGTGTGTGTGTGTGTGTGTGTGTGTGTGTGTGTGTGTGTGTGTGTGTGTGTGTGTGTGTGTGTGTGTGTGTGTGTGTGTGCGTGCGTGTGTTTGCGTGCATGTGTTTGTGTGTGTGTGTGTGTCTGTACTGACTGTCGGCGGGCAGGTAGTACACCAGGCAGGCCAGGAAGGAGATGAGCACACAGGGGATGATGATGTTGATGATGTAGAAGAGGGGCTTGCGCTTGATGATGAGGTAGAAGGTGATGTCCTGGTGCTTGTTGCTCTCCATGGGGATGTGCTTGTACACGTTCTTCCTAGCCGGCCGGTGGATCACCTCCCACTCGCCGTTCTCTGTAAACACGTTGCACACACACACACACACATAGAATCATACACCAACAAAGAGACACACACAGACAGACATACGTAAAGACACACATAAACACACAGAGGCAAAACACACACACATACGTCGGTAATGACACATTTAAAAATACACGCAAGCACACAGAGACACAGACAGATGCATGGACACACAAAAACAAAAAGTGATAGATAAAACAATCACCCACACAAAAATGTCGCTAAACATACCCAACGGATACTTTCATGACAACGTTTCTTTAGAATTCAAGCTAGTCATCCAATATGACCGTGTGGAACCCCTCTAACAGCGGCTACCTGTCCAGCTGGCAGGGTCGATCACGATCCACTCCACGGTGTGCTTCTGCTCCTCGATGTAGTCCTCTTTCAGCAGCATGGTGATCTCCTTCGCGTTGTAGGTCAGCGAGCTGCAAAGCATCATGGGACATTTGAGTAGGATTAACGGGACAGTGCCTCGACTCGCCACAAAAAAACACTACGGTACCATGGACCCCCACTAGGGTACCATGGACCCCCACTAGGGTACCATGGACCCCCACTAGGGTACCATGGACCCCCACTACGGTACCATGGACCCCCACTACGGTACCATGGACCCCCACTACGGTACCATGGACCCCCACTAGGGTACCATGGACCCCCACTAAGGTACCATGGACCCCCACCGTGCAGCCCCCACTAACGGAGGCCTACCTGAACTTGAGGGTGCAGTTCTGCCAGTCAAAGGGGAAGAAGTTGACGTTGATGGAACAGGACGAGCGGAAGATGGCGGGCGGGAGCCAGTAGACGGAACCCGACGGGTCCACCAGCACGTTGCAGTAGTAGGCCACCTCGAACTGGGCGTCGTTACTGGGGGACGAGAGACAGGGGATTACGGGCTGGTGGTGGAGTACACACACACACACACACACACACACACAGTTATATTGATCAGAATACTCTGTTTAAAGGGGAGGTAAATCCACCCCACCCCAGCGTTGCTCTGTTACTTTTGACTAAATGTATAACGTTGTTAAATGGGAGAATTCTCTGTAAAATGTGAAAAGTATTTTCCAGGGTTGCCATTTTCTATTGGCTGCAAACTCTCCATCAAACACCGCCTCGATCTCTTATTTGTTCCTATGGAACTAAATGTGTCTGTTTTTTCTAAAACCTTTACGACTCATGACAGCTCGGATTACATTTTAGGAAACTTGCCAATGTTACTGATTGACTTTAGTTTTGTTTAAAATTCTCTTCAATGTAAAGAAATGTGGTCTGAGGGAGAAAAGGCCAGTATTCGAGTAGAAGCTAGGACACTGCTACTTGGTTCGATCCCTAAACTACCTATCTACTCCTTAATGACCTGCATCTGAATTCACTGTAAACTGCTTCAGATTAAAGTGTTTACTACCTCCGCTGTAGATTAGGAGCTCGAACCTGCGGTTTAAACTCCTTATCGTCATCTGAGGTAACCCAAAATGAGGGCCAATCAGCAAGCAGCCCGGACTCTGATGAGCCTGGGACCGAATCTCACTTGTTTTCCAGAACAATCTCTGGCAGCCACACCATCTTGGACGGCAGACGGATGACTTGGATGTCATCAAACTCTGAGGTGTTCCACGAAAGCCTGTAGTCTGTCCATGTCTACAAACACACACACACACACGATAACTTCATATAACGTCTTTAGTTACAACTAGATTCAAGTGCAGCTGAGAACAAAATGAAATCTATGCATATAACGGTGTATTTAGCTTACATGTTCAAGCCAAACGTTGGTCAACAGCGTCTCATCCACTTCTTTCTACACGGAGAGGAAGAGGAGGGGGGAGGAAGAGACAGAGGGACTAGGTGTTCATTAAGATTCGATGAATTTACACTTATACTCATATAATCCCCTGCCACGTCTTGAGGGAAACCCTAGTGTTCTTCAACGGTGTTGTGTTTTACGTATAGGTTTGATCTGCCTATCATTCATCTTAGTAACATGTTATGATAACCATAGGTGACAGAATAATGTGCTTATTGGGATAATAGATTGAAATATCACATTACCTGCAGACTAATATTACATAGTCATTAATTATAGGCCTATCAGTAAATAAAACAACGTGTTTGCTTTTACGTTTACGTTAATGCGCTTCTGTTTTTTTGCAAAGTGTTTTGTGCAGTTCACTCGGCATCTTGGTCGTCATAACCTATTAACTGTTGTTCAAATTCCTACAGTAGTCCCCAGCAGTAGAATTACAGGGAAAGGTGCTTATTATCATTATTGAGTGCTTTTCAAGCACAAGACAAAATGCCTTCCAGAATAAACAATCAAACATGAACATACTATGTGGACAATAAGAAATAGCATACAACAGAAGGGGGGCAACATTAAAAAGTGTGTGTGTGTGGGGGTGGAGGCCGGGGGTAGTCAAAAACTAGTAAACACAGATTATAATAAAATTGTTATTATAAAACATGAATTAGTATAGCATTAGCAGTGCCAGCAACAGGTGTGGGTGTCGGCCAGGTGACCCGCTGACCAGAGAGATGAGGTTGGAGAGCGTCAGGGCGAAGTACACTTCCACGGGGTCCCGCTGGTTCTCCACGGGCCGCAGCTCCTTGTTGTACTTCTTCTCCTTCAGCAGGTGGTTGATGAGCCGCTCCTCCTCGTTCCGGCCCAAGCTGCCTGCGCGCGCGCACAGGAATGCAGCACAGCGGGCGCGTGAACAGCTGTCAATATGTATGACTTACTGACTCAAATTTGTTCCACATTATAAAACGAATTTGACTGTCGCATTGACCTTCGCTTTATACATGCTTCGGGAACGAACAGCTCAATATCGTTATTCGCATGTTTCAGTTTTAAATCGTGGGCCTATGTGTGAATTCACCCGCCTATGTGACTAAGTGGATGTTATTTTTTGTATTCTCAAGCACAAACAAAAGCTAACAGAGTACAGGTAAAGTACGGCGCAGCATCTCATTAGCATTGCAGTTTGAGGAAAAAAAGTGACAACAAATGTACGGTTATCGCGATAGCCTAATCTGTTCACATTCCAATAAGCCAAAAGGTCAAAAGCCAAACTTCAGTTATTAAAAGTTAAACTCTTACCGCAAATAACGAGTGATATTATAAACAGATTACACGGTCCAAACATGTTGACGGCCATAACCGAGCCGTGTTATCAGGGGGAAGAACCGAGAAGCCCGGTTATGACTTTGGGGGTGCTCCTGCTGTCGGAGGTCTCTGCGCACGGGCCGGGCTCGCCCCCGCTGACGGACCTCGACAGGTGACGAGAGTGAAGCGCCGAGGAAAATAGACCGAGAGCGTTCATGACGCTGTGTGTGGTGTGTAGTGTACCCCGGCTGTTGAGAGCGACCCCATGGTGGGGGCAAGGGAGAGACGGGTTCCGGAGCTCCGAGAGTTGGTTGTTCAAGTCTCAAAATAACACACAATGCAATCATGGGCGCGCACACCCACACCGACACCCACACCATGTAAACTTCAAAACAAATGTCCATTATGCTAAAGCAACACAAAACCAATGGAGCTAAATAATTTATTAATCAAATAAACAAACATTTAAAAGGACATGACCGCTGAAACATTACATTGAAACAAAGTGGTAAATTAAAATTGGTAAATTGACTTACAGTATTCTACATATATAGTAGGCAGTCTATAGTAGAGTGATAATGAATAGAGGGCTTGTACCTAAAAAGGTCAAATTCAATCTTTACAATTTTAAAATGTGTCCATGTTATTAAAAATCTGCATAGCAGAGTTTGAGGCTCTCAGAGCGACAGGTTGACGTCGTTCTTGGTCTTGCCGCTGCTCAGGCTGTGGATCATGGCGATCATGGCCGAGTGCTTGTTCAACTCGTCCTCCTTCTGCTTCAGCTTGACCGCCACCTGGTCCTTCTGCAGCTCCAGAGAGGAGGCCTGACGAGGGGATTAGGGGTTAGCAAAGGCCCAGGCTCCAATATGGGGCCTTGATGCAAACTTGGATGACTTCTAAACAGCATGTCATCGACTATTCATCCCTTTAGTGTAGGGCTGCACAATTGTGTCAAAGTGGTGATTGCGATTATTAATGCGTTTGAAATATTGTAATTAAATTAATATCAAGTGGCTCCTACTGTACATAAAAAAAAATACAATTCAGCAGGTGATGATATGCAACAATTTGTCATTAGATTTTAGTGTATAGGGCGCACAAAATCAGATTTATTTGTTTTACAATGAGAAAATAAAAAGTTAAATTAACTAATTGCAATTTTTCTAAATAGGTTCATTGCAGAGACCAAAAACACAATTTAAATAGTCAATTAATTGTCAAGCCCTACCTTAGTGGGTGTTTTGATTGCAACAGTGCACGTTAAAATATGTGGAGTATCAGGAACAACTAAGCCATTGTTTGGATAAACATAACATGTCTAACTCCTCGCTTAAATCATTCCTCTTGTTTTATGGTTGTCCCTGCTTTGGGCAAGAGAGATATCCCATCCAAGAGGCAAAGTGCTGTATCCTTTGGAGGCTACACATGTCTGCATAGTTTACAGAGAGAGTCAGTCTTCAAATCAACATTGCCCGACTGTTGACCTGATTTACACAGACGTGTTAAGTAATCTGCTGCGGACACCTAAGCAAACATGAATGCTAAACCCTCACTGCGCAAGAAGGACTTGATGAAATCTACAATATTGTAAACCTGTCACACCATTTTTCGTAAGAGGTACTCGTTCACAACACAATAAATTCTGGGGCTTCGATCCTGTAGCCTATTTGTAGGCATTCTGAGCGCAAGACGCCTAATCCGGACCTGCTCCTTAATGACACCAACATGAAGCCACTTTGGATAAAACAACTCCATCATAAAATAGAAAACCTTGCCTTTTCAGCATTCATCTCATCACCTGCTACTTTGCCCTTTGACTCTGTGTCTCCACTCACCCTGATGTTGGCGTCCTTCCTGGCCTGCTCCGTCTTGTTGAGCTCCTTCCTGAGCATGTCCACCGTCTCCTCCAGCTCCCTGCGCTCCCGCTCCTTCTCCTTCGCCTGCACCTCCCCCCCCTTCAACTGCTCCCGCAGGGCTGGAAACACACACACACACACCGTGGGGAGAGTTAGGGCCGCTTCACCCCACTGAGGCCTACACGTTTGGCCACGAACGGCGAAGATCCACGTGGCTACTTGTTAAATCGGCGCCCCTTTAGCCGGTCGATGGCCGGACGAGTAAACCTCTCTGAGCTCAGCACCTGAGTCCCCATGTGGATCTATGCAGAGCTGTGCACTGAGCTTACCTCATCAAGTTGTTCAGACCAGTATATACCGTAACGACCTTAGAACAGCGGTCCTCCAAGTGGTCTTCAAATTAAGTATCTTTTAACATTTATTACATGAGCCTTTTAGGACATCCCAAATAATCATAACGGAGTATTGGTTAAGATATTGCGTCAATATATCATTTTAGGGGCTGGGGGTCTCTGGCCTAGATGGTATGTTGCAGGTGGGAATGACATCTCGTAGGGGGAGACATCGTAACGTTTTATATGGTACCCGTGATGTCATCGCCCCGCTGCTGAAGATCTGACTGGAGGGATTTGACCTTGGACTCTCTTTCCTCCAGCACCGACACCGTCCTGAGAGACAGACGATAGAGAGAGAGGGACGGACAGCGGACAGACAAAGATAGAGATGAACAAGAGAACGAAAGAGACAGAGAGAGAAAGATGAGAATGACAGAGAAAGAGAGAAAGAGCGAGACAGAGACAAATAGACAGGCAGAAATACGGAGAGGGGGAAAAAAAAGGAGAAATGTTATGCAGAAAAAAGCTAAGAGGTAGACCACAAAAAGTATTTGAAAGCTTAAATATGAATGGAAAAATTGTTCACCATCATTGAAAGTATCCGAGGTCTCAACCAGAAAGAGAATATTCATCATAATGCAAGTTCAGTTACTTTAGTATTCAACCCGTGTTTAACCACTCGGTCGACACACCTTTTAGACCGGACTGAGGACAATTTACACTGCTTTGTTTTAAAAAATTGATTTACATTTGTTTAAGGCGTCGTTGTATATTTGTGATTGTGATTGTGATTGTGAACCAGGACAATGTGTGTGTGTGTGTGTGCGTGGGTGTATTGTGTAAGTGTGTGTGTAGGTGTGTGTGTGTGTGTGTGTGTGTGTGTGTGTGTGTGTGTGTGTGTGTGTGTGTGTGTGTGTGTGTGTGTGTGTGTGTGTGTGTGTGTGTGTGTGTGTGTGTGTGTGTGTGTGTTAGGGCTGGGCGATAAACCGATTTTATCGATTAATTCAAGTGTGTAGCTCACGTCGACTTGTTCAAATGAAAATCGGTTTTCTCTTCAACATCCGCAAACGCTTCCATCTCAGCTCCCGTAGTTTGGAATGAGCTCAGCCCTCCCCCCGCACAGAGCGCGCATTTACCAAAGTGATACACAAACATGGCAGCGAGTTTGACACAATATATTGTATACCACAATTTATTCATATATGTATAATCTATTTTGAGGTAAACATAATTCATTTGAAATATATCTGTGTGGTTTAATAATTCGTCGATCTGTTGGTAATTCGTCGATCTTTTGGTAATGCCTCGGGGCTCCAGTAGGGGGATCGCACTCCTCTTCCTCATTCAATACAGACGAGTGAAGGAAAGAGCTGCGTGCGTGTGTGTTTTTCCTCATTCTTCTCCCGTTACTATTCCCTTTCTTAAGGTAATTATTACCGTTTGCAAAACACTGTATATTTATGACCAGTGTTGAAAGTTTGAATGTTATGTTGGCACTTTATCAGAAGTCCTCTTATCATTAGAAATATTTTATGTTTACAGAAATATTTTATTTTATATTTTATATATTTTACATTTTATGTTAGGTTACACTGTTTACAATGGCAGGGCCTGCCATAATGCTTTTTTATGTAAATCGATTTAAATCGGAAATCGGATTTTTTATGAAAAAATCGGGGATTTTTATTTTAGGCCATATCGCCCAGCCCTAGTGTGTGTGTACGTGTGTGTGTGTGTGTCCCACTTGTCGTGCTGCAGGCGTAGGGCCTCGTGGCTCCTCCTCAGGGCGTCCGTCTGCTTGGTGAGGGAGGCCTGAGACGTGTGCAGGTCCTTCAGCTGCTGCTCCGCCTCGCTGAACCTGCACAGCCAACCAGGACAGGGAGACATGAGATCATATGTCTCCTTTCGTCTCATCTACGTGTTTGTGTGCAAGACGTGAGTGCACATTTGTAAATAAGGTAATCTATTTTTTTTATTCCACAAAGCCTTTTAAACAATGGAAAATGAAAAAACAGATCATTCCAGAAAGATCTGTGAATGAGGGAGTGAGTGTGTGCGTGTGCATGCATGTTTGTGAGAGGGAGTGTGTGTGTGAGTGCATGTAATTAATTTTTATTTAAATAGCACGTCTTTAAACAGTGTGTAACAGAATACAGGTCAACAGCAACAGTAGAGCATTACATATAAACATGGAAAACACTGAGTGAGTGAGTGTGTATGTGTGTGTGACAGAGTGTGCAGATGCGCGCGCGTGTGTGTGTGTGTGTGTGTGTGTGTGTGTGTGTGTGTGTGTGTGTGTGTGTGTGTGTGTGTGTGTGTGTGTGTGTGTGTGTGTGTGTGTGTGTGTGTGTGTGTGTGTGTGTGTGTGTGTGTGTGTGTGTGTGTGTGCGCGTGTGGTGTGTGTGTGTGCGTGTGACCTGCTGAGCAGCGTGTTGTAGGCGCCCTTCAGGGCCTGGTGCTCCAGGGAGTCCTGCTGCAGCCGGCCATTGTGCTGCAGCAGCTCCTGGGTGTCGGCCCGGGAGCGCTCCACCTCCTGCACCTGGGAGCCCAGCTCCGCCTGCAGCTGCTCGCGCCGCCGCGCCGCCTCCTTCAGCAGCGAGCCCAGCTGGCGGGCCTGCGGGGGGAGGAGGGGTGAGGGGCCGGGCGCAGGCTCAATATTGGACTGTGACGCCAGCCCACGGCCAGTGATTTGAGAGGACTGGGATAACGTGTTGACGTTTCGTGCGTAATTGGGTGTTGATGGTTGATGGTTGTTTTTTTTCCAATGGCATTAAAAACAAAAAATTAAAATGGAGACGGAAATAAAGAAATAGAAGAGAAAACAACCAATGCACAAAAGAAAATCTATAGTAAACGGAAAAAAGGCTTTGAAAGTCAAGTGAGATTCGTAATCATGTAAGATTATCGTCATGTAGATACAACTCTAAAAGGGTTATTTTCATAATATGAATCAGGCCCATTAAAACACATTGTGCAAGAAAGGTGGCTCATATCGTTTCTGGATCAGAAGGTTTCATGACCTCAAACAGAGCCCTGGGGTGTCTCTACAGGTCTGGGAGGGGGGGGGGGGGGGTACCTCAGCCTCGGCCTGGGCCTTCTGCTGGCGGTTCTGGGCGATGAGGCGGTCGGCCTGGGACAGAGCCAGGGCCTTGGCCTCCAGCAGGTCCTGCAGACGGCTCTCCTTGGCCTGGGAACACACCAGGCACCAGCCGCCATTAGACAACAACAATGATGACAGGGAGCTGTTGGCAAGACGCCATAAATACTAATAAAAACTGAACGTATAAAAATGGATATTTAAGTGTAGCAACGGTAAAATACAACAACGCCTAAAGCACACGGCTGAAGCCAAATACCTTTTTGGACTTTGAGCATCCACAATACAATTTTGTCCTATAGGGAAGCGAGTGCAAAAATACAGCCCTGCTAACTCTCATCATCATTGTATCATCACCTGTATTCCCGATGTTAATATAGAGTCACTCACCGCGAGGGCAGACAGCTTCTGCTCGTACACGTCGATGATCTCCGATACTCGCACGTCCTCACCCGGTTCCTGCAGCTTCACACACACATACACACATTACATCCATACGCAACACAAGCCACGAGTGCTTTATTTAACTCATAAATCAAAAAGGAAATATTCCCCCCACTCGCACATGTATGAAACATATACAGGCCGGGCAGGGCTGTGCAAGAACAGGTCATCTTTGAGTTGTGATATAAAAATGCAGACTTCAAAGCATCCCGTTTTGTAGCCTTAATTAACAGCAAATAACTAAACCTTATAAACTATAATCAAAATAATAAATCAGGAGAATAAAACAAATACTAAAAGGTTTTAGAAGGTAGATTTGGTCTGACATCACACCTAATATTAGCATACTTAACGTGATGAATCACAGCAGCTATTTAGGAAGGTCAGACACACACACACACACCTCAAAGCCGTTCTGTATCTTCTCTATCAGGCTGTTGACACTCTTGCTGGAGCTGTTGGAGGAGTCGGAGAGGGTGAAGCTTCTGGTGGGCGGGACTTCCTCCACTGCCACGCGCTTGACAGACAGCTCCAGCTCCCTCTGACGGTAGGCGTTGTTGGCTGCGATGCTCTCCCCTAGACTAGAGTAGGAAGAACTGTGATTGGATATCCTGGATTGGATTTGACAATGCTAATTAAAACACTTGTAAGACGTGCCTGTTGGAGGCTTTAAAAATGGAAAGGACAAACATGAGGTCATATTAAGGGTTGAAAGCTCTCCCCTTTTCCAATAAACTGTCATAAAAAAATATAACTTAATGATGAGAGGAAGCCATGTTAAAAGGCATTGTAAGCGAGATGTCATTTCGGTCTATTTTCTCAGTTAGCAATCCCCTCCCATCTCAACGTTTCCATAAATACAGGTCAAGCATGACTCCCATCTCATTTCTTCTCATTTAACCTTGTACCTATGTTACTGACCACACACTTTGAAATATAGAGCTATTTAACACTTATTAAAAAGGTATAGTGGGTAGAATTGAGTGGCTCGAACTTGGAATTGCTGAATAGGCGGATTATATTAAGTGGGTGTGCATTCTGTAATACGGGGGGGGGGGGGGGGGTTCAGTTACCTGTTAGCTCAGCGCTAGTTGCTACTTAATTCTACAAACTGAAACTTATAAACATTACAAATAAATACTGCTTACAGCGATATTTATGAGGAATAAACCGATAAACAGGAGAATAATATAACTGTGGACTTGGGGGTTGTTCAAGGGGAGAAAGCCCTCCTCTGGTTTCGTAGCGGCGGCTGTAATGGGACTCACATGAGGGAGGGGAAGTCTGGGAGGGGCGTGGCCTCCACCAGCAGCGCCAGTCCTGTCTGCACCGTGTCCCTGTGGTGGGACGTCAGCGCCACAGAGAACGGACTCACCATCCGCTGGTCCTGAACACACACACACACACACACACACACAGTAAGAGTGCAACGGGTCAATAACAATTAATTGGTTGGGTCGATTTAAATATTCCCAATATTTAAAGTGATGGACAACAGGATCCCAAAACCGTGAATATCAAAGAGGGATGTATCTAGTACAGATCTACAAAATATCTGGAAAATATCCAAGATACTCATGTCTGGGATATATACTATGTCCCAGATATAGTAACCCGTCAATGGGCACCGTCATCGTACTGTGAGTGGCCTTGCTCGGCAAGGTGAGTGTGACGTAATTGGTCACACGCTTGAAGAATAGCCAGGAAGGAAAATAGACCCCTCCCATTAAATCAGCCTGAAGGAACAGATGGAGATGAACTGACAGACGATTTGCTTGCAACGGATTTCATAGAACATCATTAACTGATCCTTAATGCACATGTTCATAACCCTTAATAACATAATAAGAAGTATATTAAAGATTACAGTTTCCGTTATGTTAACATTACTAAACAGTGTTGCAGTGTTTTAGCTGAAAGTCTGCCTGTCCTTTTAAACTGAAACAGAAGCTGATTGAATGCATGTGTTCCTCTGTGGTGTTCGTGGGCGTACCTGCAGCATCCTGTAGAAGCTGGTCTCCATGTCCTTCACCTGGCCCCGGAGCTTACTCATCAGGTCTAGAGTCTTCAGCACCGCCTCCGCAAACACCTGGCTGAAAACACAACACAACACACACACACACACACACACAGCTGGTTTAACACCACACACAGCTGGTTCAACACCAAACACACGTGGTTCAACACCAAACACACGTGGTTCAACACCACACACACACACACCTGGTTTAACACCAACCACCCACTCACACCACATTCATGTCTGTTTCAACATCACACACACGCATAATAAATCGTATTTCAATAAATCAAAACCTTGGTTGAACTACTCACACATGGTCACCATCGGAACCATGGGGCTGGCTTGTGAGGGGGCTGTTGTCCTGACAACAAGCCAGGAGGGACTCCACCTGCGAGAGACAGAGCTGTGCGCCCACCTGACGAGAGACCAGTGCCCTGGTCTGGTCTTCACCACACAGGAGTGGAGGCTAAGTCAAGGCTTCAAACACAAACCCTCTTTCTAACCTGTCTTCCTCCAAATGTAGATTAAACCTGTACATTTAGACGAATGTCACATAGAATTAAATATATAAATAAATAACAAAATTAGTAATAAAAAATAAGGTTGATAGAGACATTTTATACATATATATATATATATATACATAAAATAATATCCTAACTCTGGTAACTTTGTTACATTATGCATTTTCATGTCGTCCCCGATCAAGCCAACGAGGATCGGGGACTTTCTGTTTGGCATCTGACGTCTGGCCTAGAGAAAACCCCCAGATAGCCATCAGTGTTTATTCACGCCATCAGACTTTCAGAGAAATGTGTGGTTTCATGACCCCCCCCCCACGACCCAGACGCTGCACGAGAGACGGAGTGAGACAAAATGAGGCGCAAAGAGACGCAGTGAGACAGGGTGGCCGGCGGAGGCGTGGAGGATATGGATGAGCAGGTGGGTGACGTGGGTGGTGCGGAGGCAGTGCCTCCGGAGCTGGGCGTCGCCCTGTGCCAAGCGGAGCCCCTTCAGCAGCTCCAGCAGCGCGGGCAGCAGCATCTCCACGAAGCTCAGCACGCACATCGACACGCTGTCCCCCACCAGCGCCTCCTACACACACACACACACATATATACAAACAGCCCGTGACAAACATTATCTGGCTAACTCAACTTCCGCTTCTCGAAAAATTTATCAGATTTTTATTAAATGTATATTCTCACTTCACACACACACACACACACACACACACACACACACACACACACACACACACACACACACACACACACACACACACACACACACACACACACACACACACACACACACACACACACACACACACGCACACACGCACGCCTCAGAATAGAAACTCGTTAAAAGGGTTCCGAGTACTTATATGACTCATAACATTAACAGCGCTTCTCAAAAATCATCTCAACCCATTGCGAAATGCACAATATAAATTAGATCTGATCATAGTACATAGTATACAGTTTTGCAAGGGGTACCATTTAAATAAATGTCCTCTATATCAGCATAGCGCAATAAGGTAAGACCGGCCCTATGATTCTCACTAAACTGTCCTCCCCCCTGAGAAGGTGAAAAGGCTAGGAAATATCTGAATGGGTCAAAGTGGTAACGGTCAGAGAAGCGCTGCACTGGTGTGTCCCAGCAGGGCCACCGTACCTCGAGGAGCTCGCTGAGCAGCTGCAGGGCCTTCAGGGAGCACGACTCGGCCGACTCCAGGGGAACGCTCAGCCACCTCAGCAGGCTCAGCCCGGGCTGCTCCGGCTTTGGGCCCCCGTCGCGCCCCGCCCCCGGGCGACGCCCGAGGCCGGCCCTGAGCCGGGGCCCCGCGGGCTGGAAGACCACGCCGCAGAGGAGCGCCCGCAGCCCGGAGACGCTGCACACCGCCAGCAGCAGCTCCAAGACCTAGAGAGAGACGCAGGCATGCAGAGTCACGTCCTTTTTCATGCATCAGCCACTGCGTCTTGTGTTTTCTTTTATTGAAAAAGAATCATGCAGAAGTAAACCGAAACTGGGATTGATCAAATGCAAGCCAGCCTCCACTTTGAGCACACAGCACTGTGATGGTTGAGTTTGAATTGAACCAGCAAAAGTCACCTACAGATTTGGATGAGGTGCGATGGTAATGCATGTGACTCAATTTTTATATCCTGTTTATCTTTCTCACACACACACACACACACACACACACACACACACACACACACACACACACACACACACACACACACACACACACACACACACACACACACACACACACACACACACACACACACACACACACACAAACCTTGGCTGCCGAGTCGGGCTCCTTTCCATGGAGAAGCCCCATCACCTGAGACACACAGGCTGAGAAATGCTCATACCTGCACAGAGCAAACATCCAATCATTATTGATTCTGTATACTGTAGATATGGAATAGTATCCGGAGATATACTCCTTGGATTACCTCCCAGTCATTGTCTCAAATCCGGACAAGTACTATTTTACTTAACACGTTTGATTGCGTAGTTACCCTCTCCTTTCCCCTTAATTCATTCGTGGCTATACTTTGAAGAGAGGCTTACTTTTGGAGATAGGAGATAAAGCATTGTACTTGGTAAAACAGGGCCCCAAAGGAAATAAGGCTTCCCTTTTCTGATCCACAATAACAAGAAAAGATGATGTGAACTCTTGGCTTGAGAAGCATCCTAAAGATATATCTCTTTCAGTTATAGACCGTTCCTATAGCAACTGAAAGATTAAGTTAAACACAATGGTAAGTCTGTGCGAGTGACGTGGGCATACTTGGTCAGGTAATCCGCAATCTTGGGGCTCTTTAATAGGTCAACCAAGAGGTCAACAGAGTACTTCCGGGTCAGAGTGCCGTCACCATTGACGATGATGTTAAAGACAAGCTGGAATGTCTGGTGGATGTTTTTGGCATCAAACAGCTGAAAGATGAGAAGAGGAGACCAAGATGAATTTACATAATACAAACTCTATGACAGTGACAGATGGTCATTGGATATAAAATAATACTGACAATAAAGTAATTTGAAATAGCATGCAGTGAACCACAAATATGCAGTAACATGCTGTGACTATCTCAAACAATTTTGCTTAATACTCAAAGTTAAAGAATAGTTTTAATTTCTTCTTTAAAAAGTCAGCAGAAGCGTAGGGCTGTGATTGGATACTGAAGAATTTGATTGACAATACGCAGGAGTGCTAGTAATAGCAAGAATCCCAAAACATGTTATCCATATTATCAGTGGTTGAATGTTACGGACTGCCTTGAACAGAACTATCATCTATCAACATTTCTTTACTACCACCGCCATTAACATCTCTCAAAGAAAATGTATTTACCTGTAAAACTGCACTGTATCTAATCAGACCTGCTCTCATTGCAATTCGATTTATATTTTGTAACTTGCTGTAAGTTACTGTAAATTGGTTTATTGTTTTGACTCAGTGACCCATACGCGCCGTCTAAAGAAGAAGAAATCGGGAATCTTATACAGCAAATACTGGTTGGTCTGGCTTAACACCCATTGCATCTAAAGCAGGGCAATGACCAGATGAGAATGTCCCCTACCTTCTCTCCCACTTTGTCGTTGAGCGTGAGGCCGGCCAGTATGGAAAGGGTGAACACCACCACTGTCAGACTGTTGTGAGCCAGGAAGTTCACCAGCGTGCGGTAGAACGCCTTCACGTTGTCCTGCAAGGAAGAGCGTGCCACCATTATACGACATAAACACACACTGTGGCATTCAGAACAAAATGTTTCTAACCCAACCCGCGCACTCCTCGAACGCAACCATAGTGTGGTCAAGGCAGAGCAATCTTACCAGAGACTTTATGTGGCCCTGAATAGAGTGGTTGTATCGACACAGGTTAGCCATGAGGCCCAAGCACGGCATTGTGATGTCGTCATTATGAGACTGGCTGTGGGGATTAGAAGGGGGGGGGGGGGGGGAGAGGGGGGGACCATTTTTTATTTCTAACCTTAAAGATAAGCTTTTTTCATCAACGAGTCTAACATGATTTTAATGAAAAAATGATTTTTGAGTGTAACTTACATGTTGGTCATAAGAAAGGCTATGAGCTCGTGAATGTAGTTTGTGGAGTGGAATACGCGCGTGTTGTACGTAAGCTTCTGCAGAACCTGTAGACACTGAGAAACCCATGATACTCGATTATATACCACTCATGAAATACTAAGAACTTATACACATAGACAACCCATACATCAAACACCATGTCATTTATAACTGTAGGCAACCCATATATGTGCTCGACGTATTGACCTACCTGTAATACCAGCGGCTCGCCAGGTGTTGCGCTGTGCTGATGGATGACGGAGGCCAGCGTGCTGGTCAGGTTGTAGCTACTGTGGAGCATCTCTCGGCTCTCCTCGTCATGGGCTTTAACAGAGCGGCAGGTTGAAATTGTCACATGTTCAGGGTTTGAACCCCAATTCTACCTATTCTACGTCCTTGAGAAAAATGCCTTACCTATCTCCATCGTTTAAATGGTGTATGTCCCTTTTTGGAACAACATTGGCTAAATAACTCAATAGTAATAGAGACATAGAGACAGTGGGAGGAAGGATGCGGGCATGCGGCGCTAACCTAATTGGGCCAGCAGAGCGACGATGGTGCCTACGAGGACAGGACTGCTGTTTGGGTTTCCTGCGACCTCCACCAGACCACTCACACACTCACTGGGCAGCATCTTGCCAGACGACAGAAGCTGGTCGCATTTTAAGCCGGACAACTCCTGAAGACACCCAGGGAGACAGAGAGAGACGGGAGCGGTTTAAACTCTGAAAGGAACAGTTATAAGACACAGAGAAACAAACTAAAGTGGCGCAGCATTCACCTCCACTTGTTTCTGGAGCTTGGCAGTGGTCTGGGTGGACATGCAGTCTCGGTGCTGCTGGATGGCCAGGAGCAGCGACTTCAAGCACATAGTCATGTCCATCCTCGAGGCATAACAGATGTCATCAAATCAAAAAAGTACTTTTATAGATAGATAGATAGACACTTTATTGATCCCTTGGGAATGCTCCTTCAGGGAAATTCAAAATTCCAGCAGCGGTAGTACAGACAAGACACATCCTCATCCTCATCCTCATCCTCATCCTCATCCTCATCCGCTTATCCGGGGTCGGGTCGCGGGGGGAGCAGCTCAAGCAGGGGGCCCCAGACTTCCCTTTCCCGGGCCACATTGACCAGCTCTGACGGGGGGATCCCGAGGCGTTCCCAGGCCAGTGTTGAGATATAATCTCTCCACCTAGTCCTGGGTCTTCCCCGAGGTCTCCTCCCCACTGGACGTGCCTGAAACACCTCCCAAGGAAGGCGCCCAGTGGGCATCCTTACCAGATGCCCGAACCACCTCAGCTGACACATAAACAAGCAAGAAAAACACAAGCTAAAATGCAACAAGACATTGTATAAATAAATACATAGAATACAAATCAGTACACAGTCATTAAAAACAGAGCACAGAAAAGAAATACGCATAAAGTATTTGTCACGGGGCACTGCCCATATTTGTTGTGCTCTTTATACAACTATGCAATGCAAGTCGTACCTTACATTATCTCTGAATCGAACGTGAAGCTAAGATACTGTTACTGCTAACAAATGCTAGTTGACGTTATTCACCCTGTTTACCAGCTGGATTATGTCAAATTTCATAATATTACCTGTGTCAATGTTTAGGAAAACGTAAGTATTCAATATGGCAGTCTTGTAATAGTCTGTCAACGCTTTACGGCTTGTTTATCTTGCTATGCATTTTGCCAGGGAACACAACAGCAGCAGCGGCTTCCTCCCGCTTTCAACTTCGAACAGAGGTGGACGGGTCCATGGTACCCAGCAGGGGAGGTATAACGTATACCAATTGGCATAACGTACACAATTTGGTATATGTTGCCTAAAAGTGCAAGGTGAACGATAAAAAAATATCTATTCTTTCAAACATATCAAGTGAGTTGCATTATTTATTCTTATTTACCCACATACTTACTGAAAATGATATATGCGCTCCCCCCCCTAAACACCATGTCTATTAGGACACGTGACCATGACGTAATCAGGCATCACAAAAGACTAACCAGGAGAGGGCAGCAGTGAGAGTTTTTGGAACACTTTGGAAACTATTGTGCAGCATACATTTGCAGACATATGCATGTATATATTGTATTGTTTATGTTTTTATTCATTTTAAATCATTCGATTTGTCTGTATTTTTGGATTCAAGAAATAATTTTTAGCTCATGTCCTGTTGCACTGCTCCTCTTTGTACAGTCAGATACACAACTAAACTATGCATAAGCAGCCTAACTTCTAACCTGATGCAATCATCCAATACAAAACAAACAATCTAATTGATATAACATTGCACATTATATAATTCAGTGTTGATTCCCTGATGGTAAATTAGAGAAGCAAATCCAAGTCAAAACCTCCAAAACTCAAAAAGAGGAATATAAAATTCACGATTGGTTGTACTTCTTGCTTTTAGTCTTGGAGCGCAATTCACCAAATGGGGTTTTCCAGATAAAATGCACTTTTAAAGAGGAGGCTAGACTAGAATAGAATGCAATATTATATATTATGTAAATGTAAATGTACATTTATTTGTAAAGTATATTTAAAAAACAAACAACAATAAAACAAGTAACAATCATACATTTGAGACGACGATAATAACAATAACTATAATAATGACATTAATAACAATGATAATGTTGGCTAGACGTTGCCACAATGCAATGAATCAATGTACAATCAGGATCAAAAGACTAAAAGATGTGGTAAAGATGAGGTAAAAGAAAGGTTAGACTGAATTAAAGGCGAGTAGAGATGAGTTTTAAGATTTGATTTAAAAATAGCTACAGAGGGGGATAATTTAATATGCAGTGGCAAGCTGTTTCAGGGCAACAGAAACAAATGCCCTATCTCCTCTACATTTGTGTTTATTTATTTTTTTATTATTATAAATTAGGTTCTTTATACAAAACCATTAATAATAAATGGAATAATATCAGACAAATAACAGATATGGAGAAATATATTATTATATACTTAGGCTATATAATAAACAAACAACAGAGCACATGAAATTAAACAAGAGAGATGATTAATAATCAGCGCCACTAAACATAGACAGAAAGAGAAACAGAAAGTTGCCTTTTAGTCCAGAGACTCAGGCATTAGGCATAAAGAGACGTATAGCGAAAAAAAAAAAGTTTTACAAATATCTTATAAGAACTTAAGAGCTTTATAGAGATTGAAGTCGCAGTTCCCATTCCAGAAAATGACCTACTGTCTCCTCATATCTATTCGGATGTCCCAGTCATCCTCTACAATATAGCAACCAATATTAATATAATATCAATGTTATGAAAACACAAAAACAAGTCATGGCTAAGTTAATTTCTTGAAATAAAAGGAGCCACAAGCATGATGCAGCATGGGAAGACAACCATTTACGTTATGCATCCTGAGACTCTAAAATGAAGAATTTTCTGGCTTCTGCAGTTTGAGATATTTAAACCCTGTGTCGTCAGTTCCTTCAGGGCAAGACGGTGACGTACGTAGCATAGGAATCTGTTTTCAAAACAAAGAGATCAACACAAGGGAATTTCAAATTAGTATTATTTAAAACTGATAAAACAAGTGGGCTTATTAAAGGGAAACATATTAAGGATGACACTTAAAACACTAATAACAAAACAACCATGATAATAACAAAACAATAACAATATAATGAACCAATGTACGGAGGGGTTATTCTGTGAACAGGCTTAAACCAGTTGAACATAAGTGATGGCTGCAGTGAAATAGCAGCACAGGTTTTGAGCATCTTAAAGTACATAAAACCAATAATACACGTGCTGCAACCAAGATACATACTTTCATACTCCGTTTCCATGGCCGACTCTGGGTCCTGGAGCACTTTGGGCTTGATGCAGAGGGGGGTCACTCTGCAGACGCTGAAGCGCAGGTGAGTGGCTAAGCCCTGGTCCTTCTTCCTATAGTGGACAATCAGCTCCTGCAGGTTGCTAAAGTAAACCTTCGGCACACCTTCGGCTGCCTGCAAAAGGGGACAGAGAAAACCCAGGCAACCCATTAGGCTTTAAGTGTATGGGTAGTGTATGGATTGCATCTATCATTATGTGTGTGTGTGTGTGTGTGTGTGTGTGTGTGTGTGTGTGTGTGTGTGTGTGTGTGTGTGTGTGTGTGTGTGTGTGTGTGTGTGTGTGTGTGTGTGTGTGTGTATACGGCCCTACTATTAGTGAGTAGCGTCGGCCAGAAGTCATCACTCTGTAGGTGTACACAATGTCCTGTTTACTGCAGATCAAATACACAATGGATCCTTTTAGATGGCAATTTAATCAAGAAATAAATCCAACACAGAATGTATTCAATTAAAATAATGTATACAACAATAATAATAAAAAAAATGAAAATAAATAATAATAATTACAATAAATAATAATAATAATCTAATTTGCATTTAAAATATCAGCATTATTAGCAATTGGCATCTCAATGAAACTCAACACACAATTATTACACATAAGCATATGATGATATAATACATATAATGCAGCCCTGTATGGCCACGGGGACATGGCCTTACAGGAGGTACTCACTAGACACACAGGCACAGCCCCCCATCCACCGTCTCGCTGTCCCGGAGTAGGAAGGCTCCCTCCTTGGCCTTCTTCCCCAGGAGCTGCTCACACTCTTTCTTAGTGACCCCTCCGTGGTAGCACCGAGGCCACGCCACAGCCATGGTCTATGTCTCTCTCTCTCTCACACACACACGCACAGACTCTCTCTCTACAAGCCGTCTTTATGATCGGTCAGTGAGGTGGTTCTGTGGGTCAGCCGGTTGTACCTCTTCCTATAGCGGACCGTTGTAGTCTCGAACAACGGTCTGATCCAATCGCATAACTGATGCTTTGTGAAACTCTTCGGACCCTCCTTCCTTTTCTTACAGGAAGCCGATTATTTAGATCGCTGAATCTGAGAGCGTGTAAAGCCAAGATACAGAACAGGAAACGATGGTTTGTGAATGTGTGTCTGGTGTGGCTTTGTCACCCTTTATGTTTGTGCGGCGCCTTAACGTCTGTGCAGTGGCGGACTCAGACTGTTTGAAGGGCAGGGGGGAAAAAATAAAAAGGGCACATTCTGGAGAACATGGGGCCCCACCAGCGGACACAGTGGCTTTTCTAACTTGATAGTGTTTTGTTCCCCCAACGGAGTCTTAAAGGCAGCGCTGCCTGGAAGGTCCTATCCCCTAACCTTAGCAAGCGCTGCCTTGAAGGTCCCATTCAGGGCACTTGTTACATCTCCATGTGGCACTTAAAATAATAGTTGGGCTCATAATTTAAAGGGGGGGTCTGGAGGTCCTCCCCCCGAAAAAATGTTGCTTCAAAGATACTGTTTCCCCTTATTCTAGCGACTTTATAAACACCAAAATTAGTTGTTCACATCATTGTGCACTTTCACATTTTAGCCAAAGAAATGAGGATGCCTTACTGCTTTCATCTTACTAACATTTAAGTAAAAATTAGACTGGAGAAAATTCAATGTGCCGCTACCATATAGTCTTTTTGACCACTGACAGCCAGCTACAGAAACATTTAAGGAAGTTTTCCTTCATGTTGAGCTGATAGCTGACCATTATCGTCTCTCTTGCATGAAATGACACACTTGAATGATCTTGAACGCTCAAAAAATTTATATACATTTTAAACGGATTATGCCAACATTATGTTTTTCTAACTTGGCATCTAATTGCGCTTTTCCACTATGGGTACTGCCATACTCTTAATCCGCTTTTTGCTTCGTTATCCAGTGGAGATTTAAGTACCACTCGATGTAGCTGTTTGTCATGGCGACGCAACATGAAAGCAACGCCTCGCATTCCCCGTTCGTCAGCTACCAAAGAGAGGAACGTCTGCACCTCAATAGCTAACCACAACATGTTTTTTTCGGTTTGCCATATTCTTGCTCCAGAGGGCACATCATCATCACCAGGGGCAACCTAGGGCACTCATTAATTTTTGTTCACGTGTAAAGGGCAGCAAATAAGGCACTTTCTCTCATTTTCACCACCATAGAAGGCACTTTAGCACACTTTTTCAACCATGGGGGCACCAGACTGGCAGAAGGGCACTAGAAGGGCACCAGACGGGCAGAAGAGCACTAGAAGGGCACTAGAAGGGCACTGGAAGGGCACTAGAAGGACCAGACGGGCAGAAGGGCACTATCAGGGTACTAGAAGGGCACTAGAAGGGAACTGGAAGGGCACTAGAAGGACCAGACGGGCAGAAGGGCCCTATCAGGGTACTAGAAGGGCACCAGATGGGCAGAAGGGCACTTGAAGGACCATACGGGCAGAAGGGGACTATCAGGGCACTAGAAGGACCAGAAGGGCAGAAGGGGACTATCAGGGCACTAGAAGGGCACCAGACGGGCAGAAGGGCACTATCAGGGTACTAAAGGGGGCACTAAAAGGGCACCAGACTGACAGAAGGGGACTATAAGGGCACTGTTCTAGAGGGCACATCATCATCATTTATTGTATGAAGGAGCACCCTAGAGGGCACCTCATCATGTTTTGCACGTGAAAAGGGCAGCCAATAAGGCATTTCCTCTCGTTTTCGACACTCTTGAAGGGCACCTTAGCGCGCTTTTTCAACCATTGAGCCACAAGGGGGGGCGGTCGCCCCCCCTGCCCCCCCCCTGAGTCCGCCGTTGCGTCTGTGTATCTGCTTCCACACAAATGTTTTTATGAGACGTCCCATCTTCAATGCATCATCAAATATCTATAGACCAAATGCATATCAGGGGGCTCCATTTTTGTTTCTGACCCCAAGCTTGGGTACCACTAATTCACAAGACATCTCAATTATGAGAGTAGCCTACATGACAAGTTATGTCAGAGGTGAATACTAACACATTACTACTGGTGCATGCACTCTCAGCCCTGCAGGGTCGTTGCTAAGCAACATGACGCGGAGGTCTGCAAGCGGAGGGTCAAACGGTGATCCTTCTGATCCAATCTTATTATTGGTCTACTATATGATCTATATCTATGTTTTTTCGCAAGGGCTTACAATGCTGTTATAAGGAAAGCCAAAAAAAAACACCCAATTGAACAAAACAACCTTTGGTCAAGCAAGCGACCTTACTAAAGAAGGCGATGGCCATCCGCAACAAAGTCGGAGTGGTGGACGATGACGGGTGGAGGCAGAAAGGTGGTAAGATGTTCCGATATGCGGACTGAGCGTTTCCTCGGAAGCGCATTTTGAGTGGTGACACAAAAGCGTAGGCCTACGCTTTTGGGGAGTGGCAAAGTCACTCCCTTTCCGGTAGAGCCCATGGAACCTATGAGATAAAACAACATGAAAGGGTTTAAATGGAGAGAAAGTCATTCTTTTCTGGTCCCAGTCTTTATATGCCCCGGATTACACATATGTTGTTTGTGGATTTAAATGATAATTTTTCATGCAAAGAAAACTAAACATTTTCGCGAAGAAGTTTGTTAATGTTAGGTTTTTCCAAGGGGAGGATAAAAGCATCGAAAGATTTGAAATCTATTATAAGTGGGGGCAGGAGCGTCGCTAGCAATTGAAAACATTCGGGGCTGTAGCCCAGAAGCTAGAGTTTAAAAGGTGGTTCGGGGGTTTCTCCCCTGAGAAAATTCGAAAATCGGGCTGATGAAATATGCAATTGTAACGTAGTTTGAGAAGGAAAGGAAAGACCAATCGTCATGTCTGACTGTGTGTGAGAGAGAGAGAGAGAGAGAGAGAGAGAGAGAGAGAGAGAGAGAGAGAGAGAGAGAGAGAGAGAGAGAGAGAGAGAGTGAGTGTGTTTTAGCATGCATGCAGGCATTATTCGAACCTACGGTTACTAACATTCATACTGGTTTAAATAATACATTTGATAGTATTTTTCCATCTTTGCTGAGCAAGAGTTTTGTTCAAAAGTTCAGTGATTGAAACAAATAAAAGCCTGGGCTATTGAAGTTTTACGGTACCTCTGTCCTGCACCTACCCGATGTCAAGTGGACCGGGTTGAATTCACTGCGGGTCTCTCTTCTTATATCCATCTTACCAAAGATATTTTATTACAGTCCTTCTCAACACTCTGATCTCACTAAAAGGCTAGCAGAACAAAACAGCAATATCGACGAGATGCGCTATGCATAGAGGAAAGAATAACGACGTTGAATTTGCAACATTTTGCAACAAATTGTTCTAAATCTGCCCATATATGGACACGTCAGAATTGTGCAGTTTTCACTAGCAACAATCTTGTATCTGTGGCTGCTGGTAATGCAACCACAAAGAAGTATAATCTACGGGGCTATTTTCATCATTATTATTATTTTTAATAATCACAGCGATCCGGGGCTATTCCCAAAAGATCCGGGGCTATAGCCTTGAATGCCCAGGTCTAACGACGCGCCTGAGTTGGGGCATGTGGAGAGTTTCAGTTATGCCGATGGGGAGATTGTCGGTCCACGCCAGTCGCAGGGAGCGTCACGGCACATACGAGACAAGTGCCGTTGTTCCGATATCCATACTTCCATGAGTACACTAAAACGACCTACACTATCCACACTCACTAAGTGCGCCAATTTTCAGATGTCAGTGTTGTTCAAAATCGAATTCTCTGTGGTGCACTAACCGGAAATTACGATCACGACTGCCGCCGCGGCTCCTCCCCCGCAATAAAGAGTACTGCCGTTGAGTACGAAAAGTACGGAAGAGGATTAGGGCCACTCATAAAAAAGAAGAATAAGAGAATAAAGTCAGAATTTAATTATTTTTTTATGTGTGGCCCTAATCCTCTTCCGTAGAAAAGTGTATATAGAAGCATATATGTAGCAAAATTCAAATGGCAATGCAATTTGCAATTCAAATGGGAATGCAATTTTCAATTTGCAATTCAATAAGTCATTACATTATGCAATTGACAATTCATTATGCAATTTAATAATGCAATTTGTAAATACGTTATTTAAAGTGTATTTTAATATGCAAAGTGATAATGGAATCCTCAATTTGTCACATTTTGTCAAATTTTTTGAGTTCCTTTATTCAAATTGAAAAGCTGTAGCGTCCCCGTGATTGCAATGCACTTGGCCACGCTCCGTGTGTTGCGAAATTCTAATTACATTTCAATCCGCAAAACACTTTGAAAAAAGATTTTGCAAAACGTTTTGCAAAAGATTTTGCAAAACGTTTTGCGAAACGTATCAGCCAATTGCGTGGGGGCAGGAACTACATCACTTCCTCGTCAGACCAGCTGATCATCCATGACCTAGCGCCTGGCACTTTCCTTTCTATGCCTAGCATTGTGCCGGGTTTGACTGGGTCGACGTATATAGTAATAAGGTGAAAATGGCGAAAAAGACAGTGGCAGAGCTGCATTATTTTTTAAATTTCCTCCAATTAGCCTCCAAATACGATTTGGATGGGTTTGTTTCTGACATTTTATTGAAAACAAATCAAAGAGGCATTGGAAGGACAGCTACGAGTCTTTTTTCCGATTTCCAACCATGGACCTATTCCAACAGCTGCCGTAGCCACCACGACAACAAGCGACGCATTCGGCTGATGGTCACCAGTTAACACTGTCACTAGTTGAACTGAAACACCGGTTTGCGCACCCTATCCGGTGCAGGCATGTTGGTCGCTCTTTCGTACCCTGCATCCTGCTGCTTCTCTAGAGCTGCAGCGGCCTCCCGCAGCAGCTCCGCGACCATCTTTTCCGCCATGTTCCTGTTATCACTATCAACCCAGTCAAACCTGGCACAATGCTAGGCATAGCAAAGAAAGTGTTAGGTCGTGGATGATCAGCTGGTCTGACGAGAATGTGACTAGTTTCCACCCAGACGTGATTGGCTGATTGCAAAAAAATCGTTTTGCAAAGCGTTTTGCAACACGTTTTGCAACATGTTTTGCGGATTGAAATGTAATTTGAATTTCACAACACACGGAGCGTGGCGAAGTGCATTGAAATCACGGGGACGCTATAGCTTTTCAATTTGAATAAAGGAACTCAAAAAATTTGACACATTTTATTGTTACAACTTTTGCAAATTTTATTGAGGATTTCAGTGTCACTTTGCATATTAAATGCATCATTTGAGTAGGTTGGTGTTTAAAATAGGCCTATTGAAACGTACTCGAGGTTTAGTGAAGAAGGACCATAAAATAAGTAAAAAAGAGGAAGCAAAAGGAGAAGAGGTTAAAAATGTGTGACCCCAAAGTTGACAAATATCCCTTTAAGAACATTTAGGCCTACGTGTAGACAGCCACTGCACAAAAGGGGCTGCATGCAAAATGTAAAGAGTAATGTTACGATCGTTGTCCACTGAAATGCATTGGGGTAAAAAGTAAATACTTTCTTTACGTATGAATGTAGCCGAGTGGAAAGGGAAAATTATTATTAATACTCGGTCAAATTACAAAGTTCCCCCTTTTTTTAATTACAGTTACTTACAACGTACAAGAACTCGCGTACAATACAAAACTGCATTCATTGTTGTTGCAGCTTCAAACGTAGAGTTAATGTAACGTTGTGGTGATTGCTTCCCATCCACCCTGCCCAAGCTCAAAGCCAAGCTGTCTCAGACGTGTTCGCCACGATGCTGACGACTGTCTTTGTCTTCTTCATCCTCGCCACCTTCCCCTTCATCGCTTGGATTTGCATCAAGGTACATACGCAACATACACAGTATTTCTTTATTTATCTAGGCCAATTTATTTTTGCATTTACCTCCTGGATCTTTTTTTATATGGATTTTTGTATTATGTGCAATATTGCTCACTTTCTGTTTACTTTTATTTACTTATTTTGTTCACTTTGACTGTTTGTCCACTTTGTTGTTTGTCAACTGTACTGCCTGTTGGCACTGGATACCTGCATTTCCCCAAGGGGATGAACAAAGTATCTACCTACCTACTTACTTACTTACACATGCATGTAATCGAAAGTGTTGTCTAATCAACTGTATATGTCTATGTCTATGATACAAAAAGAGCGCATTTGGTCCAATACAATCTGTGGTCCAACAAACCTTGGCAGGTGGTGCAGGAGTATGAGAGGGCGGTGATCTTTCGACTGGGACGGGTCGTTAAAGGACAGGCCAAAGGACCGGGTATATATATATATATATATATATATCATTTTTATTTCATATTCATAGTGACTTAACCATGTGAGGTCCGTAGTAGCAATATTACATCATCACTTTAAGTTATCCCCCCAAAATCTTGGGGAATAATTTTTTTACCATATATATGTAGGTCAATGGGTCCCATTCTTTATCCTCGCAATGCTATTGGTTGGTAAATGTGTCTATGGGTCCGACGAACTCCCTCAACCTGCAAACCAGGCAAATTATTTTTTTATTGGACTGGATTCCTCAAGATTTAAGTAAGTAGATTGTCTAAAAAAGATTTTGGGTGATTGTAGAATGTCTTGAACCCAGTGGCGGTTTTAGGCACGGGCGAACCGGGCAGCCGCCCGGGGCGGCATATTTGTGGGGGGCGCTAAATCACATGGGGGGCGCCACGAGCAGTACAAAAAAAAAACGCGCTGCGTAGCGGTTATCAATGAAGTACGACATAACATTGTGTGGGGAATAGGTATTTTGGCGCCCCCTCTGGCTGCAGGCGCACACCTGCTCGTTGAGAAGGTGCCGTGCACAGACGGAATGAAATCCCCACTGAAGTCCGTAGGTTCACGATACAACACCAACCCCCCCCCCCCCCCCCCCCGTCAACAATTGCTCCTTCCACCCCCCCCCCCCGTCAACAATTGCTGCAACCTTGAGGACGAAAAGAGTTTGAAGAAAAAGGGGAGAGGAAGCTTTGACCTCAGAGTGGAGGGGAACCACCACACCTGTGCCGTCGAATGGTGACAACATGCTTGTGACGTCCTTTGGTGGACCAGACGATTCAACACTGGGACAAAGCCACCAAGACCTTTATTGAGGTTGAGGGACCTTACATTGTGGGTACCTACAACAAATAAATGGCAGTTGTGGATTTGTTGGGCTAATTTGCAGCCCAGTACAAGTTCCCGATGAAACCCATCTACATATTCTGGCGCACCCTTATCCTCGCATCTTCAAGCAGGACTGCAAAGCTCTCAAGATAGCTAGGAAAGACATACTGAACCCGAGATAGTTTCAGGGACCATTTGAACGTCTTCTTTCATCCTGGTGAGAAGTAGTCCAATTTAGGTGAATACAACTCTCAGAACAACAAAGAGAGAGCGACCATCCTCAGCCAACAGGAGCCAAGCAGCAGCCACACAGAAGGGGACATCAAGGAGCCCTCTGAATGCTCTGGAGAGACGATCCTCAGCCCTGAGGCCATCTGTACACCCCTCACCGGATTTACGAAATTACCTATTCGCACACATGCCAGCGAAGAACAACAGAGGACATTGCAGATACTGCAGTCAGGGATCACAATAGCCTCTGCTTTTCTGAGGAAAGCAACTGTTTGTGGGACCATTCAAAAATTTCCTATTTTCTTTATTAATAATGGACTATTCCCAAAAAATGAGTTTTTTTTGTGATTATTAATCATTTTAAACTGTATAAATAAGCAATCAACCCTGCTACTAACCCTGAGTTGTTCTGTTTATTCGTTAAGACCATGTGTGAATAAATACCTAAGTCTGCCAGCTACGGGCCACGTTGTTTCCTAAAAACATTTTGAACAATTTTGAATCAGAGCCCTCCTACAACAACATCTGAAAGAGAAAATAAAGTTAGCTTATGTATTCTGTACCTGGGTCTTAACCACAAGCAACCTGGGTGATCCTCCTGGGTTTGACATGTGAGTGTTCTGAATCATTCCCTGGCTGGACGTCATCAGGAAGGTGGACATGAGAACGGTGCACTATGACATGCCTCCACAAGAGGTAAGTGTTGTAGCCATAAGATTTGGTTCAACGTAGTTTATTTATGCAAGGCCGGAAATAAGATAACGAATCGACTAGAAATACTGAACTTGACTTAAGGGCACCTAGCCTACTGAGGTCATTTCAGGGTCTCTATACTATCCTGCCTTCGCTCTTCTGTAAGAAGCACAGCATACTTCAAACTGAGTTGATTATATTTCACCTGTTCGAGGCCAAATTGGCAGACAATCTTGTGTTGTACTGCGGTTTGGGTTGGATCCCTGAGCATTCCGTTCCAGTGGTGTCTCCATGGAAACGGAAAATACGGTCAAAATACGTCCCGCACGCCTTACATTTGTGACCGAATGTTCCTTCGTTCATCGCCGATTCACCTTCTCCTGCCAGGTGTTGACGATGGACTGGGTGCCGCTGACGGTAGACGCGGTACTGTTCTACCGGGTGACGCGGGTGCTAGACGGCACCCTGGCCACCCACACCCTGGCCCAGACCACCCTCAGGGCCGACCCTGGGGGCACACACCCTCTCTGACATCATGACCCGGAGGAGGGCCATCGGGCACGCCATGGAGGTGGGAGGCACAAAGAATTTGCCTCAGCTTTTTAATCATGGGATCCGTCATTCAGTGCCCCCAATATGTACTCAGCTAAATTAAACCTCTCCTAAGATACAGTTTCACGCCCCAGTACGACAAAGTACTGTTTCTGGTATAGCAGACTGCATTTTCAAAACCTCATGTGATCACATGTTCACAGGTATTATATGTCTGTGCGTGTGCGTGTGTGTGTGTGTGTGTGTGTGTGTGTGTGTGTGTGTGTGTGTGTGTGTGTGTGTGTTCTCTAGGTGATCGCGGCGCAGGGCGAGGAGAGGGCCTCCCACAACCTGCAGCTGGCAGCGAGGACCCTGCCCCCCGTGGGTCTCCAGCTCCGCTACCTCATCAGCTTGCCCTCCATTGGCGCCTACTCCTCCTCCACCACCGTACTCTTCCCCTTACCTCTGGCCATACCCTTCACTCCACAGCCCCACCTTCCTACACCCCCACTGGTTCACTAGTCGGCCAGATGCAACCTGATTGGTCTAAACAGATGTCAAGCGGATATAGGTGAAACACCCGTTGAAACACCAGGATCTGAGCTCGTCTGCCATCGTGCTTTAGACGTAAGCCTACAGTCGGATTTGGGAGTCTACTCGTTCACTTTGGGGGTCCGTCGCACACCAGCCTGACGAAAGGTCAAACATCGGCTAGTCTGAACGTAAAAATAAGAGTCACACAATGACTTGACAATGTATTGGCGTAGCATCAACTGAGTCAGTGACAACGCCGTACATACTCAGTGCGTTTACATGCAGAGTCATTATTGGATAAAGAATCGAATAAGCAACCAGACTTTTAAAATGCATGTAAACACCTTTACCCGATCTACTTCGGAGCAAAATCGGTACGTGAACGGACAAGCGAGATCGGATACGAACACAGATGGATAACTCGATCCTAGTCCGATCTCTACCTGCATGTAAACCCGCATCGTATCTCGTATCGGATTTCGCATTCTGTGCATGAGGTTGGGGACGTGAGGCCGGAAGTAGAAGGAGACGGTAGTCGTTTTGTTGTCGCCATAGACATATAATCGTATTTCTTTATATGTTTATGGTTGTCGCCGTCGGGAAACGAGAAATGACGGGGATATTCTCTGATATTATGAATCTTAAAGACTGCGTCGGGTTCTCCGACTCTCTGGTACTTTCACAACAAAGACTAGTAGTGGGGGTTATCTCGGCCATGGTGGAGAAGGAATTGGGGGAAAGGAACATTGGCTTTGACTCTCTGAAGTCCAGATTGAAACGCTACATGGAGGAGAAAGCGATTGTTGCCGTGTGCAGGACAGCTGTCAGTTCACTTCGGGTCCATGTCTTTTCTCCAACACACACATTGTTCCGACCTCTCCGTCGTATGCAGGCTGGTCTCCTCCTGTTGCTCCGCCGCCGGAGGAGACTGCATACGACCGAGAGGTCAGAGCAAAGAATCGTCGGAGAACAGACATGGGCCCGAAGTGAACTGACAGCTGTCTACTGAAAACATCTTTCTCGAATGCCGCCGCCTGAGTTTGTTGTTGCTGGGACGTAGAGGTCAACCGGAAGTGGCTTTATAACCACTTGTTGAAGGAGCTACAGCGCCACCTAGGGTAGCGGATTCAGCCATGCTCCGGCCATTATCCGATCTCTTAAAGGCCATGCACGTTCGGTTAATTGAAACGGTCCGTTCGAGTAGCAAAATCGGTGTAACCAAAATCGGCAAAACCGCCGTCTACGTAGATACACATTTAAACACACCATTTATGTATCAAAAGAAAGTACTAGCGTTGTTTTCGCCGAGCGAAAGTATCCATGACTTATCGTGTTTAGTTTCTCACTGACATTTATTATTAGCATCTCTATCAGCTCACTGATCACAACAACACGCAATGCTTTCGTTCTGTTCATTTACAGCACTAAGTACGTAGCGTATAACTAACATTTGATCAAAACATCCTAATATTTATGTTGAGCTTAGTCAGGGTTCATCTTTAGTTACAATGGAGCCTAGGAAGGAAGATGCAACTTCAGATTAAAGCTGGTTACTACGGTTTGGTGAGAATTTTACACTTTTATAATCAGATTTATGTAGGGCGGGTGCAGAGGGCAGCTGGGCTGCACCAATGCACTTCGCTGACCGAAGTGTCCATCAAATTTAAGACAGAGATGTTATCAGCATTTAAATATGTATATTTTGCATACAATCTTTTTTTATCCACTATGTGTATTTTGAACCTACATTTTTACTAAATACACAAAGTCTTGATTATGTCCTCTGAAACAAATATGTTTTAGTATGTAAATAAATATATATTTTGCCCCTACAAGTTCTATTTTTTAAGTTTTCTATGCAGTGTGCTTATCATCACGAGTCTGCACATCAGACTCTGTTTTGGGCATGATATGTGCCTCTGACAAATGTAGTGACATGGCATAACCATGGCTGCAGGGACAACATAGGTAAATGGTATTTACCTACCGGCCACAGCTTACCCGCATGACAACCAGGTGAGATGTAGACTAACCGACAGGTGAGGATGATAGTGGTTAGATAGGAATACTAAGATGTGTAGATATTCAGTCGGTTATTTATTCATTATTTTAAAATCCCTCGTGCGAGAGCTCAACAGAATGCTCAGGTGATTCAGCCAATCAACAACTTGAGGCATGAGGGATGGGCGTGGCTTCTGAAGCTAAACCGCCGAGATTAGCTGGCTAGGACAGAGTGACCCTACCTGCCTTCTCTCCTGCCCGGCATGTCGTGCCAGCTCAGCACATGGGACAACAAATAGACGGTTTGACTCCCAGCTAAACGGTCCTGGGTGCGAACCCCCATGTGCTCTGGAGGTATCCTTGAGCAAGGCGCCCCTTCCTGCTCACAAATGATATCTCTAAAAATCCACTGCAAGTGAGTAATGACTGTAAGTGGATAATGACTAATAATGAATCTAATAATAAATATAGTAGAAAATGAGAACAATGAGATGAGAACAATGCCAACACGAGAATTCAACCAAAGATATAAGTAACAAATAATAATGATTATTATCCCCATTCAGGTGTGCATGTGAAGAGGAGCAGACACGTGGATTCAAGAGCAGATGTTATAGCAATGTGAATGTTGTTTTCTTTCTAATGGCATACAAGAAACACAACAACTATGCCCAACTATAAAAAAAATAAATATGCATGGGCAAAATAACAATATAGATTCCTGACAGGGTGAGAGGTTCAAATATGAATCAATAAGTCAACAAGCATAGCTATTGAGGTCAAAAGTGTGAGGTATGTCTTTGGGGATGACCACTTACCAAGCCATCTACCAATCACTGGAGCCCTGGGACACAATGCCAAATGCACACATGCCGTTATGCTGGCACACCAGACCGGAAATGAAGGAAGCCTTCCTCTGTGACCGCTATATATGCTACAGTGTCAACCACCCACACACCTTTCTTAAAGAGATATATCCCTATTTGTTACACCTATAAACATGCATAACTTTGCTTTTCTTTTGCAATTAACTCAATACTTGAAATCGAAATTCTTTGTACACGACCCGTGTTACTCTATTTCTCTTGAGGGACATGGGTAATAACAGTATAGTTGTAGGCATGAGTTTACTGCCCCCCGAGCACTTTCTGGGCTGTTTCTGCCCTGTTCTCAGGCCGTAATGCCATGTATTTAACTCTCTATACTGTACCGTTCAATGCGGGGACACATTCTGGGCAGGGCCATCTGAAGAACTATTAATACCCTGTGTGTGGCGCGGGTCGCCACCGTCGACAGAACGCGGTAACCTGCAATCATGAGTCCGCCGTCTCCGCCCAGCCAGCGTACCTCCTTCCTATACGGACGACTCTGTTACTCTTTGGTTTTGTTTTTATGAACTACTACAGTTTCAACTACACTACTGTTTAGTTATCCTCTGTTTTTGGCTTGCGTCCTTCGTACTTGCAGAGGAAAGTCGAAAACGGTTGTAATGACCTTGAGACACCGGCCTCAAGGTCTTGAGACACTGGTCTTGATTTGACTGAAAAATAAGTGCACCAATATGGATAGAGAGATATTATTATTATTAGTATTGTCTTTATTGACCAATATTGGCCAAAGAGTGACGGTACATTGATTGAAAGCAACATATTGACATCATATTCATCCCAATCAATCAATTGAGGATGCAAGACAGTGGCCTGGGTGTTTGACTCCAAGGTCAAAATTTGATCCCTAGTGTCCCAGCCTCTCCTTGGGTCACACCTGCTCGTCAATGACGTGTTTGGGAAAACATTGCAAGAGGGTTTTCTAAGTGAAGTAGCCTAAATAGTAAATGCTGCTGTCTAGCCCTGAGGATGAGGTCTGCCGCTGTACTCTCCAGCTGAGGGGGTCTTTGCTGGGTTGCTAAGCAGTACTGGAGTGCAGGTGTGGGAGGATTCACAGGTGACTTTCTGGGTCCATCTGAACCGGTTGTATCCAGTCTGTTCTGCCACCAGCCTGGATGGTATATGTATCGGTTTAAATAGGCATATCACTTTAGTTGCCCTTTTGATTATGTACACCTCACCAACATTCAGAAAATACCTTTGTTGTAAACAACGTCAACCACACACATTAAAGTGTGTAAGAGTGGATATTTGAGAATGTGAATAATAGCTATTATAGTTATACAGTTACCTTTTGCTTAGATTCTCTATAATATGATGTTTACCACACTACCCCTCACTCTCCGTCTCTAAGAGATCCTACTGCTAAGATCCATCTACCCACCCCCCCCTCTCTCTCTCGCCCTCCCTCTCTCTCTCCCTCTCTCTCTCTCTCTCTCTCTCTCCCTCTCTCTCTCTCTCTCTCTCTCTCTCTCTCTCTCTCTCCCCTCCTCTCGCCCTCCCTCCCTCTCTTTCTCTCTCCCTCCCTCTCTCTCTCTCTCTCTCTCTCTCTCGCCCTCCCTCCCTCTCTTTTCTCTCTCCCTCCCTCTCTCTCTCTCTCTCTCTCTCTCTC
The DNA here is from genome assembly GCF_031168955.1 of Gadus macrocephalus. Lineage (NCBI taxonomy): Eukaryota > Metazoa > Chordata > Actinopteri > Gadiformes > Gadidae > Gadus > Gadus macrocephalus. Next base: position 5,585,780 of record NC_082404.1, on the reverse strand, counting down.
TCTCTCTCCTCTCTCTCTCTCTCTGTCCCTCTCTGTTGAGTCGCAGATCCACTCGTCTCATGTAGACTCCTCCACCCGCACCACTCCCCATAGTACAGCTCCCTCTCTCTCTCTCTCTCCCTCTCCCGCTCTCTTCCCTGGAGGTATGTTACACAGACTATTCGTGTGTCTGGTGGGTCTGCTCCTGCTCTGTGAAGGTGAGAGAACCCTGAGGGGTCTTATGTCTCTTGACCATTTGTTGTTGCTTTCTTTATCTTGTACTACTTGCACTCATGTTGTTGCAATAGTTTAGCATCCGTGCTAGAACGTCATAGGTTGACATCCAGTCCCAAATAGCTCCTTCAGTGTCGTCAGATGAACAGAACACGTGCAGAATGCTGTGTGCGGTCAGACTGGTTTAGAGTTGGATGCCTGGTTATCTAGACTTAAAAACATTACATGTAGTCGCGTCCGAAACAACAACCTACAAAGTGTTGGTATACAAATATATAGGCCCTATCTAGGTGCGCCAGATGTATAGGTATTGCGCTTTGCCGGAAATGTTTGTCGGAAAGTTTTTCTGAGGTTGATTTGGACCATAAGGCATAATGTCAGACATCAGACAACACATGCACACCAAACTCTGAGTCATCAATCTCCAGCCATTCTGTGTGTGTGTGTGTGTGTGTGTGTGTGTGTGTGTGTGTGTGTGTGTGTGTGTGTGTGTGTGTGTGTGCGCGTGTGTGTGTGTGTGTGTGTGTGTGTGTGTGTGTGTGTGTGTGTGTGTGTGTGTGTGTGTGTGTGTGTGTGTGTGTGTGTGTGTGTCTGTGTCTGTGTCTGTGTTTGTGTCTGAGAGTGTCTGTGGTTTTCATGTGGTGTTTTATGTTCAGAATGTTCAGAAGTCTGACAAATTAGTAAATTGAGAAACAAAATAATTGTGAAAATGTATACAGTCACTTCATGGATGAACTTTGTTGTGACCAATGACATGTAAACCTACTATTCAAGTTTGTGTGTGTGGATGTGTGTGTTGATGTCTAAGTGTTTTGAACGTGGTTTTGTTGTGTGTGTGTGTGTGTGTGTGGGGGGGGGGGGGGGGGGGGGGGGGATTGAGGCAAGCTATACAAGTTGGCTCTAATCATCCTGTGATCAGGGATAAGGTGGTGTTTTTATAGCCGTGTGATCCAATTGAGAATTACACAGCCCCTCTGTGTACCAACGACAGTGAAGCATGATGCTAAACACCGTCCACGCGTCCCGCCAGCGGATTAGCCAACGACATCCTCTGTCGGCATCATCTCAAGGCCAATGGCGCAGGTTAAGGCAGCCTTCCCATCTCAGACAACAGAAGAGTTTAGGTTTTACTTCCATGCAGCTGCTGGTGAATGTTAATAGTAACCGATGCCAGGTGAAGCATTAACTCTGCCTGTTAAGCCTTAAAGAGTTTAACTAAGGACAGAGTTAACATACACTCAACTACGGAAGCGTTAGGAAGTTAATACAGTTGTTATGTCTTTAAAAGCCGTGCTCCACCATCACACTATTCTGGAAGGGGGTTGTTTTTTTAAAGGCTACTGTTTACGGCCTGCTCAGCTTCTGGTCTAAGCAAGGCTATTCGTTTACATAACATCGGTAATAGGCCAGCAATTAGTCAGTAGGTAAGCCCTAATGATTTGTCAGAGCTTGAGAGATTAGATATAGGCCTAAAGACCTTTGAACTCCACGTATTAATGCTTATTTTTCCCCAAGGTATTCATCATATAACCTTCAGAAAGTCATTAAAACTTAACTTCACTCAATGTTATATCTGTTTATGACATTGGCTTTATTTACTATAGCCCTGCTAGAAAATATCTTATTTGTGCCCATGCATTAGGTTTGTGTGTATTGTATTGCAATATGATACTTTTGTTGCAATTATGGACAATGCAATACGATTTTGATGTCCTGATTACAGGAACACGGTATGTGTGTTTTGGTCAGTATGGTCAGAAATCAGTTTACAACTAACTTACTTGTCCTGCTTAATTGGCATCACCTTTGCTTACTATAAGAAGAATATAACATAACCCACAAGAATAGGCAGAATATAATAATCCCGACAGTAGAATATATGTAGGAATAAAATATGTTCATCTCTCATGCCCTTTTTTTGTTGTGTTTGTGTGTGTGCGCGATTGTCTACATGCGTGCTCTCGAGTATGTATGCATGTGCGCGTGCGTGCGTGTGCGTGTGTGTGTGTGTGTGTGTGTGTGTGTGCGTGCGTGCGTGCGTGCGTGCGTGCGTGCGTTCGTGCCCGTGTGCGCGTTCGTGCCCGTGTGCGTGTGCATGTCTGCGTGTGTGTGTGTGTGGCCAGGGCCTGGGGCAGGGCAGCGCCGCCACGGAGCCCTGCGATGACTTCACGGACCTGGACCTGACGCACTGCCTGCTGGGCACCTCGCTGTACGTCCGCCTGCTGCTGTACACGCGCTCCAACCCGCGCTGCGGCGCGAGCTCAGCCACCAGCACCCGTCCTCCGAGCCGCTCTTCGACCTCAGCCGGCCCACCGCCTTCGTCATCCACGGCTACCGGCCCACCGGGGCGGCTCCCGTCTGGATCGACCTGCTGTGCGCCTGCTGGCCGAGCAGGAGGACCTCAACGTCATCGTGGTGGACTGGAACCGCGGAGCCGCCAACCTCAACTACTTCATCGCCGTGGCCAACACGGGCCATGCCGCGCACAACCTCACCGCCTTCATTGTCAACATGCAGGTAGGGGTGTGTGTGTGTGTGTGTGTGTATGTGTGTGTGCAACCCGGTCTCACGAAAAGACGTGACACTGTCACGTTATTTAATCTATTGAAACGTGTTCAGGATCACGTATTTTCAAAATTTTCGTGTTTACAAGCACAAATTCCAAACCCATGTATTTCAATTGGAAGTATTTGTCGTGTCACCAGCACGACTTCCAAACTAAGGTTATGTGCGGGAGCGTTCTCCCTAATGTCCTTAAGGAGCTCCGTACAGTACATTTATTGTTAAAAATTGTGAACGATATGACAGCTTTAGGCCACCCGTTTCTACTTTCACCTTTGATTCTGAGAAATTGTGACAATTCACAGATATAGGCTATTAAATGCAGGTGCGCTGCTCAGGCAAACCGCGAAAGAAAAAAGGGTAGCTGCTTAATCTGATCTTTTTAGAATTGTATTCTTGATGTTTTGATCTAACCATAGATCTATTGTCTTGTTTTTGGCTATGTGAATGGAAGTCCGCGTCGATGCCTCGCAAGTCCAGTGTCGCGAGCGGACGTGACATCTAGAAGTCATACCGTATAATAATGGGTTATCACTATCCTCGGGCCGGCCTTTGATCGAGCGTTTTTAATTTTATTTTATCATTATCATAAATTAGCCTAATCTGAGGAGAAATCTATGCCATAAACAGAAATATTATGGGTCTTTATTACACGGGTCTTCTCAATGCCGTGGAACGCTCCGTTCACTTGCATGGGTCCGGGGATATCTCGGGATTGGTTTCTTTATTAATCGAATGGGAAATGCAATAGGCCTATTTTAGGACCGAATCACCGTTGAACTTGTTTCTAATAACATTTCTAGCAAGAAATATACTTTTTACTTGCATAATCTTTAGTCAGTGATTACGTATGATCTTTAGTTTTATAGTTATTAGGAAGATTTTATCGGCTCGCTCGCATGTTTCAATGACGTCAGGTTGCTAAGGACGCTGCTTTCGCTAAACTAGCACACACACACACACACACACACACACACACACACACACACACACACACACACACACACACACACACACACACACACACACACACACACACACACACACACACACACACAATGCATTTCGCTGCAGATATTCCCTCAATTATTATTACTTTCAAAACGTTGGTCAAGGTTGAATATCCTTTTTATTTGGGCTGCTTCTAGGACATTTTGGGTGGATTTTGAACGGTATGTGGGCGGGACGTTTTTTGCAGGACCTGGCAACCCTGCGCTGTTGCCCGGGGTGCTGAAATGCTCCGGAACAGATCTGGATCCACTATGGCCAAAAGACTTGTATGCCCCCCCCCCCCCCCCCCCCTTAAATAAATTCTATGGCAGAATAAAGAATAAATTCATGCATTATCATTCAACTTGAACATGTGTTTTTACAGTATAGCGTGGTGGAGGGCTGACGTATGTTGCCCAACCCGGAAGTGAGCGTCGCCCTGGTTTCCCTTGACAAAAAGCCAACGGGTTTTTCCATTGGATTTTGGATTATTGCAGAAAAATTAGCATCTTTGAAGCACCTCCTCAAAAACTGAAAATAAATAAATAAATAAAAAATATCTGTGCTCCAAAGAACGAAATGTAAACCAATGCATTCTGAATAATAATAATAATAATAATACATTTAATTTAGAGGCGCCTTTCAAGACACCCAAGGTCACTTTACAGAGCATATAGTCATCATTCAAAACTATGTAAAACAGACTAGGAATAAAAGAAAAACAGAGGTTAAACATGAAGAATAATAATAATTAATGACACTCAAAGACGCCTACAGTGAAGGGGGGACCTCACTAACCACCACCAATGAGTAGCACCCACTTGGGTGATGAATGGGAGTGTTTCTCCGATTTTTCCATGCTACACAGAACGAAATGTAAACCATGCAAATAAAGACTTCATGTTCATAATCATTTAAATATCATTAATCTCCTGAGTGTGTCGAGTGGTATTCTATTTTTTTCAACGGGGCTGCATCCAGTCACTTGACCGTCATGGTTGCTATGGTGGTTGCTATCGACCGCCCCCTCTAATCCTTACATGGTTCTAAAAACCAAGCGGCAAAGGAGCTGCCGTCCATTGTGTTGTTTTTGTCGTAAACTAGGGTCAGATGGTTAAAAAATAGACAGATATTCCAAGGTATCCTTAAAAGGCAGCTTGGATGTTTTTATTTTGTGCAGTTTAGACTTCTTCTATAACCTATTTTTGAAAGCAAAACCAAGCTCATTGATTTAACGAGGCAGGGTTATTTGAAACAATTTATTGAATAAATATTTATGAGAGGTCATTCCTTCTCCTGAGCTTGCTTCCTATTTATGTCTAGTGTACACCCCTACTGTCAGCAAGCATCATCCCCCCCCCCCCCCCCCCCCCCCTCCCCCCTCCCCATATGGATTTGGAGAATTGCTGCCACGTCCCGGTGGTGGAGGCATCATATATATGAAAGAGGGCATTCAATTATACTACAATGATCAATTAGGAGGCCGAAGCCCTAAAGGAAGTGATGCAATAGGTGACTGAGTCGACAACATTTAAGTAAGCCTTGGGGTCTCTTATATATCAAAGGGGGTCTCAAAGGACGCATATACGCTTCAACCTGTGGCTTACAGGAAATGACTCAGCAAGTGCTCCATCTTGTTGCACCCACCCAGCGGCTCGCTTCCCGCCCACTTATGTTGTCTCATAAGCGGCGTGGTGTCGGCTGCTTTTGACCTTTTGACCCCAGACTTCTGAGGGAATAGCTGAATCAATTCATTAGTCAATCAGAAGTATGTAAATATCTTCCCGGTGTCGTAAGAGGGCGAACAAGGTGTCCTTCAACATCTACGCTTCCAGGCGATTGCAATGGTGCCACACATGAGCATATTCGAACATGTTTAATGGTAGTAATTAGCTGTCGAAATTGGAGGCCTTAATCAATAATGAGCAGCTATTGATTTACTTTCCGATAGAAATTTGTGACAAATGACATATTATTTAGCATCTACACGTTGAGCTGAGTCCAATGACACCAAGCATGACACTCTAGCAAATGTATTTTACATGGTACATATGGTCTAGGACATGATCTCGGTGTGGCAAGAGGGCAAGCTTGATCTCATTGGACTCAGCTTAACGTGTAGATGCTAAATAACATGTAATTTGTCAAGAATCTCCATCGGGAAGCAAATCTATAGCTGGTCATTATTGATAAAGGCCCCCAAAATCGACAGCTAATTACTACCCCGAAACATATTCAAATATGATCATGCGTGACACTGTTGCAATCGCCTCGAAACGTAGATGTCAAAGGACACCTTGTTTTCCCCCTTACGCCTCCGGGAAGATATTTTCATACTTCTAATGGATTGATTCATATTTTAAGGTTCTCGGAGTGAGACTTTAGGCGGCTGCAGCAGAAGTGTTGAGACGAAAGATGATATCAAGACATTTATAGAATATTCCGATTCACATTATGATTCTTCGTCATAACTATCCGACCAAACATCCTTCACATTCACTGAGAGAAGATTATGAAAGTCCAGGCCCCCCCTTCCTGCATTCGGGTTCCGACTGGGCCGAAAGTAAATCAATAGCTGCTCATTATTGATTAAGGCCTCCAATTTCGACAGCTAATTACTACCATTAAACATGTTCGAATATGCTCATGTGTGGCACCGTTGCAATCGCCTGGAAGCGTAGATGTTGAAGGACACCTTGTTCGTCCTCTTAAGCCACCGTGAAGATATTTACATGCTTCTGATTGACTAATGAATTGATTCAGCTATTCCCCCAGAAGTCTGGGGTCAAAAGGTCAAAAGGAGACGGCACCACGCCGGGGTGGATCCAGATCTCGGGCAACAGCGCAGGGTTGCCAGGTCCTGCAAAAAACGTGCCCCCCACATACCGTTCAAAATCCACCCAAAATGTCCTAGAAGCATCCCAAATAAAAAATGATATTATTGGCCATTTTGGCCAACGTTTTGAAAGTAATACTATTTGAGGGAATATTTTTTTGTTGTTGTTTTAGCAGCGAAATGCACCGTGTGCGTGTGTGTGTGTGTGTGTGTCTGTGTCTGTGTGTCTGTGCGTGCGTGTGTGTGCTTGTGTGTGCTTGTGTGTGTGTGTGTGTGTGTGTCTGTGCGTGTGCGTGCGTGTGTGTGTGTGTATAACACGCTATTTTATGTTGAAATGCGACGTAATCCAGTGTTCACGAAACGTACACTGTCAACGTAGGTATGCTTTTGGCGACTGGGCAGATATACGTGTTTCTAACAAGATGATATCATTAAAAGTTACATAAAGTAACAGTTTAATAACACAAACGCAGGAAGCACGTGAGCTGCTAGTTTAGCGAAAGCAACCTTTGCAATCGCCTGGAAGCGTAGATGTTGAAGGACACCTTGTACGCCCTCTTACGACACCGGGAAGATATTTACATACTTCTGATTGACTAATGAATTGATTCAGCTATTCCCTCAGAAGTCTGGGGTGAAAAGGTCAAAAGCAGCCGACACCACGCCGCTTATGAGACAACAAAAGTTTATGTGTATTCCTCTCATAACTTTTTGTCATTATTAAAGAGAGGCCTGATTCTCCGATATGCAGGTTGGATGGCTACGGTGTAGGTCTGGGAAGAACTTCAGGCCAAAATCTTGCAAGCGAGCCGCTGGGTGGGTGCAACAAGATGGAGCACTTGCTGAGTCATTTCCTGTAAGCCACAGGTTGAAGCGTATATGCGTCCTTTGAGACCCCCTTTGATATATAAGAGACCCCAAGGCTTACTTAAATGTTGTCGACTCAGTCACCTATTGCATCACTTCCTTTAGGGCTTCGGCCTCCTAATTGATCATTGTAGTATAATTGAATGCCCTCTTTCATATATATGATACCTCCACCACCGGGACGTGGCAGCAATTCTCCAAATCCATATGGGGGGGGGGGGGGGTGATGCTTGCTGACAGTAGGGGTGTACACAAATAACCCTGCCTCGTTAGATCAATGAGCTTGGTGTTTTGCTTTCAAAAATAGGTTATAGAAGAAGTCTAAACTGCACAAAATAAAAACATCCAAGCTGCCTTTTAAGGATACCTTGGAATATCTGTCTATTTTTTAACCATCTGACCCTAGTTTACGACAAAAACAACACAATGGACGGCAGCTCCTTTGCCGCGTGGTTTTTAGAACCATGTAAGGATTAGAGGGGGCGGTCGATAGCAACCACCATAGCAACCATGACGGTCAAGTGACTGGATGCAGCCCCGTTGAAAAAAATAGAATACCACTCGACACACTCAGGAGATTAATGATATTTAAATGATTATGAACATGAAGTCTTTATTTGCATGGTTTACATTTCGTTCTGTGTAGCATGGAAAAATCGGAGAAACACTCCCATTCATCACCCAAGTGGGTGCTACTCATTGGTGGTGGTTAGTGAGGTCCCCCCTTCACTGTAGGCGTCTTTGAGTGTTATTAATTATTATTATTCTTCATGTTTAACCTCTGTTTTTCTTTTATTCCTAGTCTGTTTTGCATAGTTTTGAATGATGACTATCTGCTCTGTAAAGTGACCTTGGGTGTCTTGAAAGGCGCCTCTAAATTAAATGTATTATTATTATTATTATTATTATTATTATTATTATTCAGAATGCATTGGTTTACATTTCGTTCTTTGGAGCACAGATATTTTTTATTTATTTATTTATTTTCAGTTTTTGAGGAGGTGCTTCAAAGATGCTAATTTTTCTGCAATAATCCAAAATCCAATGGAAAAACCCGTTGGCTTTTTGTCAAGGGAAACCAGGGCGACGCTCACTTCCGGGTTGGGCAACATACGTCAGCCCTCCACCACGCTATACTGTAAAAACACATGTTCAAGTTGAATGATAATGCATGAATTTATTCTTTATTCTGCCATAGAATTTATTTAAGGGGGGGGGGGGGGGGGGGGGGCATACAAGTCTTTTGGCCATAGTGGATCCAGATCTGTTCCGGAGCATTTCAGCACCCCGGGCAACAGCGCAGGGTTGCCAGGTCCTGCAAAAAACGTCCCGCCCACATACCGTTCAAAATCCACCCAAAATGTCCTAGAAGCAGCCCAAATAAAAAGGATATTCAACCTTGGCCAACGTTTTGAAAGTAATAATAATTGAGGGAATATCTGCAGCGAAATGCATTGTGTGTGTGTGTGTGTGTGTGTGTGTGTGTGTGTGTGTGTGTGTGTGTGTGTGTGTGTGTGTGTGTGTGTGTGTGTGTGTGTGTGTGTGTGTGTGCTAGTTTAGCGAAAGCAGCGTCCTTAGCAACCTGACGTCATTGAAACATGCGAGCGAGCCGATAAAATCTTCCTAATAACTATAAAACTAAAGATCATACGTAATCACTGACTAAAGATTATGCAAGTAAAAAGTATATTTCTCGCTAGAAATGTTATTAGAAACAAGTTCAACGGTGATTCGGTCCTAAAATAGGCCTATTGCATTTCCCATTCGATTAATAAAGAAACCAATCCCGAGATATCCCCGGACCCATGCAAGTGAACGGAGCGTTCCACGGCATTGAGAAGACCCGTGTAATAAAGACCCATAATATTTCTGTTTATGGCTTAGATTTCTAATTTATGATAATGATAAAATAAAAGTAAAAACGCTCGATCAAAGGCCCGGCCCGAGGATAGTGATAACCCATTATTATACGGTATGACTTCTAGATGTCACGTCCGCTCGCGACACTGGACTTGCGAGGCATCGACGCGGACTTCCATTCACATAGCCAAAAACAAGACAATAGATCTATGGTTAGATCAAAACATCAAGACATACAATTCTAAAAAGATCAGATTAAGCAGCTACCCTTTTTTCTTTCGCGGTTTGCCTGAGCAGCGCACCTGCATTTAATAGCCTATATCTGTGAATTGTCACAATTTCTCAGAATCAAAGGTGAAAGTAGAAACGGGTGGCCTAAAGCTGTCATATCGTTCACAATTTTTAACAATAAATGTACTGTACGGAGCTCCTTAAGGGACATTAGGGAGAACGCTCCCGCACAGAACCTTAGTTTGGAAGTCGTGCTGGTGACACGACAAATACTTCCAATTGAAATACATGGGTTTGGAATTTGTGCTTGTAAACACGAAAATTTTGAAAATACGTGATCCTGAACACGTTTCAATAGATTAAATAACGTGACAGTGTCACGTCTTTTCGTGAGACCGGGTTGGTGTGTGTGTGTGTGTGTGTGTGTGTGTGTGTGTGTGTGTGTGTGTGTGTGTGTGTGTGTGTGTGTGTGTGTGTGTGTGTGTGTGTGTGTGTGTGTGTCTGTGTGTGTGTGTGTGTGTGTGTGTGTGTGTATTCATTTTGTGGATGAAGTAGATATAGGGATGTGTTTCTTTGTGAGAGAATACCACCTCCAAGCATCGATCAACACACTGGTGTTGATTGGATTAATAAGTATGATGGTTAAAGAAATACATGTGCAACAACGTATACTTTCAAAATATCAAGCAAAAGTTCTTGAATATTAATCGATCAATGCTGCTTACTGCTTTACTTGAAGTCATATGAATGGTCATTGCATGGACGTAAACAGAGGCCTCTTCAACAGAAGGAAACACATTGTCGTATCTGAGGTTTTGTAGTAGTCGTATCCGTCTTCAGAACCACATTGTGACGGTTCATGTTTACCAGATGTGCGATTGTGCGTGTGTGTGACCCAGGGGAAAAAATACTTTACTTTACTAGAGCATTTACTACAGTATACTATAGATTACTATACTACAATACAGTGTGGGATTTACTATAGTAATTTTCCAGACATTGTAGTGTACTATGGTAAATACTATAGTAAATTACTACACAGTGTAGTATACTATAGATTACTATACTATACTACAATATAGTGTGGGATTTACTATAGTAATTTTCCAGACATTGTAGTGTACTATGGTAAATACTATAGTAAGTCACTACAAAGTGTAGTACAGTATAGATTACTATAGTTAACTATAATATACTTTTTTTAATCTATATTTTCATTATTCTGTAATTTGTCCTAAGATGAATATGTGAAACATGAGCCAAATATTTGTATTATGTGGAGATTTTATTGTAGAAACATAAACCACACATAAATATAAAACATAATGCACAACATGCATAGGCTACAACAGCCAGAATATAATAACAATGAAAGAGAGTACAATTGAAGCCTTACTAACTTTAAACATTTTCTAATACAGGCATCTTGATAAGAATAATTGACTCATCGTGTACGTAGCAAAAGCATTTGCACAAAATATCATTAGGTTTGCAAAGAAGTATTTCATGGGTCTTTCTGAACTTCACAATTTGCTTAGCAGTATTCACCTTAGCGAAATCATCATAGATTCTTAATTGTCTGGAATCCTTTTTTAATCTAAAAATGTGTAGGTACACCTCTTCACACTTGCATGCTGATAAGCAACCACAATTGAGCTTACAAAGTAGTATGGATTTAATGCTACCATGCTCTCCGTTTTTTAGAGCCACACAAGAAAGTAGATATAGGGATGTGTTTCTTTGTGAGAGAATACCACCTCCAAGCATCGATCAACACACTGGTGTTGATTGGATTAATAAGTATGATGGTTAAAGAAATACATGTGCAACAACGTATACTTTCAAAATATCAAGCAAAAGTTCTTGAATATTAATCGATCAATGCTTCTTACTGCTTTACTTGAAGTCATATGAATGGTCATTGCATGGACGTAAACAGAGGCCTCTTCAACAGAAGGAAACACATTGTCGTATCTGAGGTTTTGTAGCAGTCGTATCCGCCTTCAGAACCACATTGTGACGGTTCATGTTTACCAGATGTGCGATTGTGCATGTGTGTGACCCAGGGGAAAAAATACTTTACTTTACTAGAGCATTTACTACAGTATACTATAGATTACTATACTACAATACAGTGTGGGATTTACTATAGTAATTTTCCAGACATTGTAGTGTACTATGGTAAATACTATAGTAAGTTACTACACAGTGTAGTATACTATAGATTACTATACTATACTACAATATAGTGTGGGATTTACTATAGTAATTTTCCAGACATTGTAGTGTACTATGGTAAATACTATAGTAAGTTACTACACAGTGTAGTATACTATAGATTATTATACTATACTACAATATAGTGTGGGATTTACTATAGTAATTTTCCAGACATTGTAGTGTACTATGGTAAATACTATAGTAAGTTACTACACAGTGTAGTATACTATAGATTACTATACTATACTACAATATAGTGTGGGATTTACTATAATAATTTTCCAGACATTGTAGTGTAATATGGTAAATACTATAGTAAGTTACTACAAAGTGTAGTATACTATAGATTACTATACTATACTACAATATAGTGTGGGATTTACTATAGTAATTTTCCAGACATTGTAGTGTACTATGGTAAATACTATAGTAAGTCACTACAAAGTGTAGTACAGTATAGATTACTATAGTTAACTATAATATACTTTTTTTAATATATATTTTCATTCTTCTGTAATTTGTCCTAAAATGAATATGTGAAACATGAGCCAAATATTTGTATTATGTGGAGATTTTATTGTAGGGAAAACCACACATAAATATAAAACATAATGCACAACATGCATAGGCTACAACAGCCAGAATATAATAACAATGAAAGAGAGTACAATTGAAGCCTTACTAACTTTAAACATTTTCTAATACAGGCATCTTGATAAGAATAATTGACTCATCGTGTACGTAGCAAAAGCATTTGCACAAAATATCATTAGGTTTGAAAATAAGTATTTCATGGGTCTTTCTGAACTTCACAATTTGCTTAGCAGTATTCACCTTAGCGAAATCATCATAGATTCTTAATTGTCTGGAATCCTTTTTGAATCTAAAAATTTGTAGGTACACCTCTTCACACTTGCATGCTGATAAGCAACCACAATTGAGCTTACAAAGTAGAATGGATTTAATGCTACCATGCTCTCCGTTTTTTAGAGCCACACAAGAATTATTGCGTTTAAAATTTGCTGCATACATTTCAGTGGTGTATAAAGTGTGGTGGATGAAACATCTCTTGAATTCTTTGACACTGGCCTCTATATAATTTCCAAAGAGAATGGACTCCCCCGCTGTAATTACTCTTGTTGTGTAATTCCCGACAACCCGAGCACCACTACCTACTTTGTATGATTTGAACACTGTATTGTCTTTGTTAACTAGTTTGTTGAAAAGATCACAGACATCATCACTGGCATTGTTGAATAATTCAGTGTGGTGCATTAGTGTTTTTGTGTTAAAAAATCTCTTAAAAATGTGTTCAGGGACTGCCTGTGTACCATTGAACATTTCAAGAAGAGTGCCAATTGTGTCTTCATAAACAAATGAAGAGTTGGCCCACAGCGGACCCCACATGTCAACTGCGTTGCTAAGATGGGTTAAGCAGTGAACATTATAATGCCCCGTTTACACCACTAATGCCCCGCTAATGGCCAATGGACCACCGATGTGGAAGTCGGGGTGATTCGGGTGACATCGGGCTAAAAATGTATGATCGGGTCAATTTATCGGGGTAGCATTTACACATAACCGATGTTATAACGATAACATAACGATTTATGCCAGGGAAGACACCCGAAGTGCGTTTGGCGTCATTTGACGTCATTTCGAATGACGCCAAACACGTCAAATGACGCGTTTGGCGTCACTTGGCGTCATTTCGGGTGAAGGCAAAGGGGAGACTGGTTTAGACTGATATTTATTTATATATTAGAAAGCGAAGGTGATTGCTGATAGGCTGAAGGCTAATCAGTGGCGCCTGTACAATCCAATCACGTTTGAGAGGGACACAACAAATTGAGTGTTTCCGAGATTTTTCTATTCTCCTTTTATTTTTCAGAAGAAGTAACGGGTACTCACGGTTATGGGTAGAAAAGTAGCGGAGTAAAGAGTACAATATTTGCCTCTCAAATTTACTTGAGTAAAGTCATGAGTACTCCCCAAAAATGATACTCGAGTAAAGTACAGATCCCTCAAAATTGTACTTAAGTACTGTACTCAAGTAAATGTACTCCGTTACTGTCCGGCTCAGGATATACGTCACCACCACTCTGGTACAGATATGGCGATCTCTCTGCTCCACTTCACCGCTCTTTTTTAAGGGGAGGATAAAAGCATTGAAAGAGGTGAAAACCCTTATAAGTCGGGGCATGTGTCGATTTTCAGTTATGCCGATGGAGAGATTGTCGGTCTTGTCCGCGCCAGTTGCAGGGAGCTTGGTGGCACATACGAGACATGTAGTCTTTCTCATTGTGTTTTCTCTACAGCCTTTAACTGAACAATTGCACAATTAACGGACAAACTCTTGACATGAAAAAATATCATTTAAATGCACAAACAACATATGTGTAATCCGGGGCATATAAAGACTGGGACCAGAAGATAATTACTTTCTCTCCATTGAAACCCATTCATATTTTACGATCTCAGAGGTCCCATGGGGCTCTACCGGAAGGGGCAGACTTATGAGCTGTATGAGGGTGCTAACATGACACGGTACTGTGCGTCCCCAGGAGGAGGGGGCTTCGCTGGACGCAGTGCACCTGATAGGGGTCAGCCTCGGCGCTCACCTCGCCGGATTCGTCGGAGCCAACCTCAAAGGAAAGATTGGACGAATCACCGGTGAGGGGGCCTGTCATGGAACCTACAAGGCTTGTACATCTTGACGTCACATTGCAATGAACGCCGCCATCTTCGAAGCATAGGAGCATTGGATTGTTATATTTTGTTATATACTGTATAGCTATTTTTGTTAGTTAGTGTCTGTAGTAATGTTTTTTGGAAGATGCTTAGTAATGGATTCTAATGTCATTATAATTATGCGAGGACATTTTTGCTTTTTTTTTGTCCAAGCCCTATTATCTCATAAATCATACTTTAGATATAATATAATAATGTAACTTTTAGAAAAATAGTGCGGAGAACGTCAGTCCTGTGTTGCCCCGCCCCACCTAGGCCTCGACCCGGCGGGACCCATGTTCACCAGCGCCACCGAGGCAGAGAGGCTGGACCCGTCGGACGCCATGTTCGTGGACGTCCTGCACACCGACATGGACTGTAAGAACCGCTGGAACCAGAACCAACTCCGCTGTCGCTCCCCTACTGAGCCCAGACCGTAACCCAACAGGACACAAGGCGTGACTCCGCCCCTTCAGTCTCTGGGGGCCGGCCCCGGCTCTGTGCCGTCTCCCCCTCGGGAGCTCTGCTGTAACCCAGTAGAGCTGACGGACCCCTGGATCAGATGAGGGTAGACTGCCACTGCTTGCAGAGGGTCGCAAGTTTGATTCCCTCTGATAAAGCAGAATCACTCCCTTATATTGATGAGCTCCGGAATATAGCTCTTAACTGATGTTAAATAATAGCGCAGGACACCCCATCCAATAGAGCAGGGAGGGGCTGCTCTATTGGGCCCGCGGGCCGCATACGGCCCGCATCCTCACTCAGTGAGGATCCGCACATAACTTTGATTTAATATAATAAAAATATATACATATATATATATATATATATATATCGAGTTACAGAAAACTTGGTTAAGAAAGAAGAAAAGCAGAGTATCTGTTCATAGAATTCAAAGGCAAACCCATGTGTCTAGTTTGCTTAGAAGCGATATCAGTCATGAAAGATTGCCACTTAAGTCGCCACTACAACTACTACAACTGCCCTGAAGTGAATATCATGCTTGTTGGGTTTGAGTTCATTGAGTTGTTGCACTTAATGTTGGGCCACTGTTTTTCAGTTTTGTGACATCATTGAATGATGATGTATGTGAGCCCTTTGCACTGATCAAAATACTAACCAATCATGTGGCTGTTTGAGCATGGAAAACATGAAATGAATGTATGGTGGTTCAATCAACATACCATACATAGGTGATGAATCTGGAAGATTTTGTAGGTAGTGGCCATCCCCAAAATGCACCAGAATACAGGAAATCATATCCAACAAATTCCAAAATGTGTAGCTTCTCTCTAGTTGAAGCGCACAGTCACATGGCCCGCTGATGATGAAGAATTGTGTCCCTCTTTATCATGAAAGTTGCCCATCCCTGCAATAGAGAGAGAGAGAGAGAGAGAGAGAGAGAGAGAGAGAGGGGTGTATATTCTAAATGCAGGATTCTTTACCAACACATTGCATGTCGTCTCTGTACAGCGTTTGGGCTCAACGGCGCGCACGGTCATATTGACTATTACGCAAATGGTGGAGCTGACCAGCCAGGCTGCCCTAAAACCATATTCTCAGGTAAGCACATGCACACACAAACACATACGCACACATGAAGACACACTCACGCACACACAAGCGCAGGCGTACTCACACACACGCACGCACTCGCGCACGCACACACACACACACACACGCACATCACACACACATGCACACACAAGCAGATGCGAGTACTCAAACACAGACACAGATACAAAACGTAACCATACAAAACTGTCGGTGAGTCATTTTCTTGCACCCTCTCTTTCAGGAAAATCTTATTTTGTCTGTGACCACCAGCGCTCCGTGTTCCTCTTCCTGTGCAGTCTGAACCGCACCTGCTCTCTGACCGGCTACCCGTGCGCGTCCTACAGTGACTTCCTGGATGGGCGGTGCCTGCAGTGCGAGGCCTTTAAGCCCGCCCCCTGCCCTGTGCTCGGTGAGTACATACACGAACACACAGAAGTAAATAAATAAACAGAGGGCGCTGAAGCCACACCCCTATCTGCTGCCAGATACAGCTCTTTATTTAAAAAAATACAAAATTCACACATGGAAAAAACTAAAACTTTTGCCTATGATCAACGATGGCATGCATCAGAAACTGTGGTCCCTCTGAAATATCAATAAAGGACCTCCACTCTGACCATCTTGTCGGATAGGGCAATTACCCCTGTGACCGTCTGTAGCCAACCTCCTCTGGATGTTACCATGCTGCCCGTGTGTCTCTCTGCTGCAGGATATGACGTCAGCAGGTGGAAGGATACGCTGTTGGGATTGGGTCAGACCAAGGCCTTCTTCAGCACCACCGCCACACTGCCCTACAGGAGTGAGTTCCTCCCGGAAAGCCCTCCTGATATTAAAGGGGGGATATTATGCCACCAGGTGGGAATGTGATTAGCTATTAAAAGCCGTTTGAAAATCGTCCTTTTCCTGTTTTTTAATGACACAAGTGTAATGACATGAGTCTACCAGCCTACCCAGAGGACTGAAGCAACAGTCCACTGGGTAGGCTGGTAGACTCATCAATCCATCATCTCTAAAACACAGGAAAAGGCTGATTTTCAACCAGCTTGTAATGGCTGATCACACTCACCACTGATGGCATAATATCACCCCTTTAAATGTTGTAAAGCTAAGTAGGTAACACTTCACAATAAGGTTACATCCACTTACATTAGTTAATGCACTTATAAGCATTAACAGTTAATTGACAATTAACTAATGTGTTTAGTAACCTAGTAAACTAACCCCAACCCTTACCCTAAACCTAACCCCTATGCTAATGCTATTATATAATAATGATTATTCCCGCATTAATTTTCGTTTATTAATGATTAATATAGTACCCTTACTGTTAAGCGCTGTCTAGAAAGGGCTTAACCTGTGAGAAACACAACATGGTCAAATCAAAACCACATGTGACTCAGAGTGAAAGCAGCGTTCAAACCTTCTGACCGCAGTAGATCCATTTCACAGAGGTGTCATCCTCGTAAGCATTGTGGTGTTGACCTTAACACTTATTATAAGTCTGCTAATTTCATGTACTGGCTACTTTATGAGTGCAGGGGGGGTGGACCAAACTTACAGATAACACACCTTGCTTTGACCCTTTTCCCAAAGCTGTCATAGCAGGGCAAACACAGGTCTAGGCCCAAGCGCTAGTATTGGGTGGGTAAGCAGGGGTTTCCTTTGTGTGTTAAAGCACCATTGATGGCCAATGTGTGTTATCCTATTTTTGTTTGTTTGTTGTCCTGGCCCGGTACATAACATGAGCATACTTATATATATTATAGTTATCTTACCAGCAAAACCCCCGTTTGTCATATGATGAATTTTATGCTCCATCTTACCAATATATAGAGAATTGAAACGGAGAAGTGATTCTGAAGAACCTGTGATTGGATGAGGATGTGAGTGCTAGGGTAAGTCCATTTAGTAACTTAAGGGTGTAATGGGTGTAATGCCTAGTGTGTCCTGTGTGTGGCAGAGGCGAGCTACAGGGTGGACATGGTGACATGGAACCAGTACCTCCGCTGGGGGGCGGTGTACATCAGACTTTACAACAGCAGGAACTTCACAGAGACACGCATCGACCAGTGAGTGTGTCCCCCATGCACTATATATACATATATATATTACACTTTCATGACATTGGTATTGGCATATTCCATCTACGTCGTGACTAAGGACATTATTATACACATTATTGATTGTTTCAGGTTGCATCATTTGCTAGGTTCACAGACTTCTGAATATGCATGCCTTCCCAATAGTTGCATGATGAATCAGAATGTGGTATTGCCAGACTGTTTCCCTAACTGGGTCTTTGTGTATCACATTAATACACGCCGATAGCTGCACCTCTCAAAGCTCTCGCCTCTCAACCATCGCAACCTTTGACCCGTTTCCTGGTGCCGTTCTGCTCACACCACCTATTTTGAGTCACTTCACGATGAGCTGGCCCCCTGTATCTCTACCCCCACACATCAATACTCGGCCCAGCCTTGACCCAACTCTCTCCTCCCCCTCCTCACCTCCTTCTCTCTTCCCCCCGTTTCCTCCTCCTCTCTCTCCTTCTCCTCTCCACCTCTGCTCCTCTCCTCCTCCTCCACTCACCCCCCCCCTCTTCTCCTCCTCTCTCTCTCTCCCTCCCCTCTCCTCCCCCCCTCCCGCTCCTCCCCTCCTCTCAGCAAGCTGTTCCGCTTCGAGCAGTACACCACCACGCGGCTGCTGGCCCAGTTTGACGAGGACGTCCACCCCGTCCAGAAGGTCTCCATGCGCATCGCCATCGGCAACGTGATGGGCCCGCGTTACAAGATCAGACTGCTGCGCATACGGCTGATACCCCTGGACCGGCCCGAGAGGTGAGCTCTAGGCCTGACCCCACCCCCCCACCGAGGGCGATACGCATCACAGGCGCGTTCACTCTCCTGGTGATCACGAGGATAACGAGAGGGATGACTTCACACTTACGCGTGTTCCCGACAGAGACCGTTCATGTGCTTAGTAGTATCAGTTTCATGTTTGCATGCCTTTATTTCCTTGATGCCTTTCACCTACTATCCTTTTGCTTTTATTTATGAGAAGCACATACAGTATTGCCACTATATGGAAGGCAACACTCGCCCTTATCTAGAGCTGGTTTACCAGTACACAATTTTTAAAACTGAGCAAAGTCATGCCAATAGACGTTACATCACTCAATAGTAAAGTATGTGATATGATGGTTGATTATTTTATATTGAGTAAAACGTTGTTCACGCAAACTTTCCGACGTCGCGAAAATGTTTTCCCCATAATTTCCAGTGATGTGAAGGCACCATATATCACGATCACATGATGACACACGTGCAAGAGACTAGAAACCATACATTAAAGACTGGATCTATGGCGCTTGATGTCCAACAGCAACTGATGACTTCATTATTGATACTCAACAATCTAATGTAGTGGGTGTCAGGTCTGACCATCTCAAAGGCTTACACACACACACACACACACAGAGAGGACTCTTCATTTAATTTAACTCCATTCCCTTGTCTTCGCGTTTCTCTCCCAGGCCCGCCCTGTGTCGCTACGACATTATCATGGAGGAAAACATGGACGTGATGTTTCGACCCCTCCCATGCGACGCGCACCTCTGACACCTTTCAAACTGAGGCCCGTTCCTCCTGAAGCACACGGGCACTATCACCACCGCGCTATACTGTACAGAACCACAGAGCAAGACAACAATCCTACAAGGTTGGCCCCTGGGAGCAAAACCAGAGACCCTGCAGGTTGCATGTAACAGGGTTAAAACCAGTGGTGGTGGAGGTGGTAAACATACAATCAAAGGAAAATAACACTGGTAAAGCCACTGTCTTGAGGGTTCAGGTGGGACAAGGGTAAAGACAGGTGATAGTGTGGGAAACTAGCTAAACCCCGCCTACAAGTCGTCACTGGGATCGACCAAACTGAGCGTTGACCTGGTTTGATATATCTTGGTGATGATACCGCTTTATCTCCTTATCTGTCTGGGTGTCTCTGGAAAAGTTGGAAACTTGCAATATTGAGTTAATCTAGGACAGAAGAAACTGAAAAAAAAAATCAACGGATGGAATGTGGAGGCCATATATTAAATATTATTTTCCTTTTGAGACAGGGATTTTTTGTAGCGTCTTTTTTTAATAATTTCAATGCAGTGGAAAAGTCAAGTCCAAATACAGCGACCGCCTCGCCTTATCCGTTTTCAACTTGCTCTTTTTTATCTGCTGACGAGAAACCGAACTGGTACTACCGACATGACTTTTGTTACTAGTACACAAAATGGCGGACAACTGCCATTTCATTCATAATTTTCAATAAGTTGAAATATATTTTTTATATACACCTTTTTCATATGGATCATGATTCAACATATGTTCTACCTGAATGAGTAAAATTGTTTACTCATTATCAGACTGCAATGCTGCATTGATGTTGCCTCAAGAATTGTCCATAGAGATGTTTGTTAATGTTAAGTTTAATTCAGTATATATTAAAGAATGGAGCAGCATTAAATCAATTGTTGAACATGATTTGTTTTTATAAAGACCAAGATTTGATCTTCAAAACATGTTTCATACAAAAATAAGCATGAAAAAGCAGTTTATTTTGTTGAAAACAATGCTTTAAACCTCATCCTCAATGTAATAAATATGTGGAAGTGTCAAGTAGAATGTTCCAGAGTTTATGACTGTAGAATTCTTACTTGGCCCCTTCACAGAAGTTTGTTTCATGTTGCCACTTTCCAGTCCATCTGTCTAGGAATAGACAACATACTAGCCGTGCTGCATTAAGTCAACAAAACAACAATTTATTTTTTTAAACAAATTAAAAATTGTATATATACACCAGGAAGATTCACTTAATCAGTCAAGCAATTTCTTATACAGAGAGCGTCAATTGATTTGTCCAAACGGCTTGTTAATTAACAAAAAATATATAAACCTTAATTCTGATCATACGGAACACTTAAACGTCAAGCAATTAGAAGCACCCTCAAAAACAGTATTTCAACACGAGGGGCGTGGCGTTGAATCATTTCTGAGGACAAAATGAGGAGGTTGAAATGAAGGACAGGTATTCAACTGAAATGGCACGCGACTATGTAGCACTGAATAAATTCGGCTGTGCCCCGAACCAATCTGGCATGGCCACTCAAAAGGAAAGCAAGCAAGACACGACGAGTCAGACACAAAGACAAATGAAAAGTGAAGAATGAAAAACATAGTAAAATGTGTGCAGCACACAGATCATAGGAAAACCATCACATCAGCCCATGTTCATACTTACAGCGGCCACACTAACAATCCTACATCGCTGACAGACTTTGACCTGGACGCCGTCTTCATGCTCTCAGAGAGCCTTCACAGTATTGTGTATTCAGAGCATTCCATCGGCATTAGTGAGCTTTAAAAAGAACCGGCCGTTCACGCCAATCGGCAGCGTTTTGAAAAAGAACCGAGCTGGCAGTTCTCCCGTCTGAAACGAGAGCCTAATGAGGAGGAGCAGGGAGGGAGGAGAGGAGGAGGCGGGAGGAGCAAGAGAGATAAAGTACCACGGTTAAATATTGTCTGGGCTTTAGAAAGACAGATACACAGGTTTGACCCTATTATATGGACAGATGAATTGAGGGCTCGAGAGGATATCAGTCCACGCAGATATCAGAGAATGCAGACGGACTGACAGGTTATGTGGAAACAAGAGAATGAAGTATAAGGAACGTACAAAAACCTATAAAGAAAATCTTAAAAATACTTCAACATATACAAACTAGGATCCGATTGGGTCATAAATATTAATTTCAGCCCCTAATTATACTGACAGCCCCCGCTTACCAGCTTTGCGGTTGCCATGGTTTCTACTGATGGGGCGGCCCAAGGCGGTTGCCGAGGTGACCGTTCCGGCCAGGGGGGTTGACGTTCTGCCTCCAAGCCCCCCGGCCTCTCCTCTGAAACTAGGGGAGGAGAAGGAGGATCGCCTGTAAGCTTCAAGTTCACTCAGCCGATGGTGAAATGTTGACATGGTGTTGGGAATTGGAGATCTCTCTGCACGTCTCTCTCCTCAAAACACACATTTCCGCCTTGCTGGAACATTTCGTACTGGGGTCAAAGATTAGCAAATGAATAACACAAGACAAGGTCTCTCACCCTGGGGTTCCTGGCGCCCTGCGGTTCATAGGACGGTCTCTCAGGCCAGCTGGGGAACCTCCCCGCCTCTTCCTGCTCTCCAAACCCGCCGTACTCTGCAAACATGGCCGCCGGCTCACTGGAAACAAAGGAAGAACATCGGAATGTAGGCCCAATCCCATTTCTACCCCTTACCCCTTCCCCGTCCCCCTTCAAAACAAGGGGGAGGGGTAAGGGGTAGAAATGGGATTGGGCCGTAGTCTCAGGTTGTGAGAGAACACCAGATAACACCAAACAGCCTCCATCTTGTAACAGAAGCGCCACGACGGCACCGTCGCATCCTGCAGTTCATCTTGTACAACCAAACGAGGAGGCCTGAATGACAACACTGCCGTTACCTGGCGGGCCCCGGGGCCCCGAGGGGCCGGCTCCCTCCAGCGATGGTGATCTTCACGCCTTCCGTCCTCTCCTGCCGGCGGCGCTCCAGGTTGTTCCTCAGGTCATCGGGGTCTCTCAGGGGCTCCGGGGGCTCTGGCTGTAGGGGCACCTCACACCGTCACCGTCACCCTCAGCACTCACTGCTGGCCCAGGGACGCCGTTCTATGTTCCTAGGATCTATGGTCCTTCAATATGTCTCCATCATTTGGCCGTTTACTGGTACCTTTATCCACCACTGTTTGGTGTCATTTAAAGGACAATGCCGGTCTGGGTGAATCGAAACACCGTAACCGTCTCTCCTGGATTCACTACAACCTCTTAACAATATAATGTGGAAATGACTTCCTGGTACTGATTCTGCCGGAGAGAATCTAGCGTGCAGGTAGGTCTGCCACGAATGGAAACAATGGCAATAAGCCCCTATCATCTTTGGAAATGGCAGGCGCATGCACGCTGAAGTCCGGGGATACCTCAAGTGCACACCAAAATCTATTTGTGAACATTGACTCTGTAGCCTAGCGTTCAGGGTGTTTCACTTTAACCAAAAGGTTAGAGAGGAGAGGAGGAGAGAAGAGATGTTCATACCTGCACAGCAGCAGACACAGGCTCGGGGAAGTTGTTCATCGTCATGGAGAAGCGCCTGCGCAGAAGCAGTGGGGTTAGCAGCACATCCCACACACACTATTATGCACCATCATTACAATCATTGAACGATTACTTTGAGGGGTAAATTTGCAAACAACAGGGACAGTCTGGTGGTCAGTGTGCTTGACGTTTAACCGAGCAGTTATGGGTTGGGTTCCAATTCCTGTCCCTGCAGTCTACCAGTAGTCACATACATTTATAATTGTATAGCCCTTAAACACAGTAACAGCCTTGACCCGAAAGGCCAAGAAATATCTCCTGGTAACGATCGCAGTGGTGGATCCCTCCTTCTAGGTATAGTCAAGAAGGAAAACTTTAACGAGATGCCTAAGCACTACCTGTCACTCCACTTTATATTCGATGTAAATCCCGTCAGAATTTTTTTGGGAATAAATAACTAAAAAGTGGTAAAATATTATAGTGGACCCTGAAGTTGATGCCAACAGCCATCAAACCCCTGCTTGTGTCTGATGGAGGAACAACCGGACCTACTTGTTGAGCGTGGGCCGCCGGTCCTCCGCCACCACCTCCTCCTCCTGCCCGGTGGACGATGAGGGACCGCCATCTTGGGGCGCCGAGAACCGCTGGCTCAACGAGATGGTGTTCCCCCTGAAGTACTGCTCTGTAATACACAGAATTAAACAGGAGGTGAGCGTCTCCCGCAAGCATTTATCACGTTTTCTGAAATGAATAAATAAAACGGTGAGTTCCTCCAGGCTGACCTTTGACCTGGTGCACCAACGTGATCACTTCCTGGGCAAACGTTCCCGAGATGGCCGCGTTCTCCCTGAAGGTTCCAGAATGCTCCATCATGGGCAGGAAGTCGAGCCGCTGGCGGCCCACGTTGACCAGGTCCAGAGACAGCTGTCGGTCGGACGAGTAGCATAGAGCACTGCGGGGGGAAGGAGAGAGATGGGCTTTAGCAAAAGGGGACAGAAGGGACTGCTATGAAAAGATTACAGAGCGACATAAATGACAGATTGTATTTGGATGGACGTTTAAATACTGTAAATTAACCAACCAACCAACCGTTGCTATCAATAAGAACGATAGAAATTAATATCGTCTTCATGTCATCCAAGACAGGCGGTACGATATAACAATAATAAAGATAGTGATACTGAAATTTAACTTTAAATACCACAATTCAATACATTTCTTTACCTTACCAAACAAACTTACCTTGGAAGGCACGTTTTAGAGGCACAGAGTGACAAAAACAACATTCTACCTCAAACCCTCAAAATGTGATGTGCATTATACAGAACATAGACGTATAGCATGCTAATTGTGTTATGTGTGCATTAAATGTGAAAGAGACAGGAAGGGATGCAGTTGGTACGGGTGGGAGTGAAAGTTCAGTTTTTTCGTGCTGCTCTCCGTCTTTTACGAAATCATCTAGCAATTCGGCAACTGAATGCCTTCCTTGTCTTCATCTTTCTTTACCTCTTCCCAGACATTAAATCGACAGAAGTCCTCCGTTCACCAGAGCCCTTTGGTCTCATGTGTTTTACGAAGTGTGGTTCTCCGGTGCTTCATGGCTGCCGATTTGAGCGCAGCTTTTGTTGTTTCCAGGGAGATTTCGATCTGCAGTTGCTCTGTCCAGGTAACCACCACAGGTGTTCCAGATGAAGCCCCTGCCTTCTCCATCGTGCGATAAGGGGTGATGTTGCATTCCTTCCCATTTCTGGTCCAGTATGAGAGCTTTGAAGGGGAGGCGACTACTGTTAGGCTGCTCGCCCAACAGAAGTACCTCCTGTTGGGCGAGCAGCACCCGTGGGTCCTTCCACAGAGAAACATCAACCAAGACTAAATTCTGAGTATCAATCAAGATGGATGACGTTGTTTGAAATTCACCACTTTCACACAATTTCAGATGTTGCCGTTGCAACTGTCGGTTGGTTTACATCACTGATTTTTATCAGTGATGTAGGCGAGATGTATTCCCTTATTGTAATGTCGACAAAGCTGGAGGAATCTTGGTGGAATGGTACAAAAAATGTCCAATGTTGATTAAAGTACTTCATTCATCTTCCATCCCGTTAACATTCCCGGGGAATGGATGTAGGTAGGTTTCCTATTGCCCCTTCTGCCAAGTAACACATGGACGACGATACAATCCAGGTTCAACCCACAACATGGAGGGCTGAACTTGTCTTTTTAGTTTTATTCTCGTGGTGAACATGAGGCTTGTCACATCTTCTGCTGTCTGGAAAATTCTTCAGACAAAACACACAAAACATCTGAAACACTTGATAATACTGTGAAGTTCATGTGGAGAAATTATTTTGTCCAGAAGACCTGCGCCTCCTCCAATCACACCATGCTTGTAGATGTCGAAATATAACCTTTATTGCGATCTTCTGAGTCATCAAAAGGATTTGTTAGCATCAATGTTCATTCTACTTCGTCATCTCAAACTTATTATCTGTTGCTTTGTTGGCCGCTTGATCCATAAACTCTTAAATGGGCAAATCTCTACGAAGCTTAATAGTGAGGTCAATGCTGACTTAAAAAAACAAATATATTTAAAAAGGAATTAAGAGGAAGTCACTGGTGTCTGGTGGGCGTGAGCTGGTTGGCTGATGGACGACCAATCAGTGTGAAGAATTGAAGTATCTCTTGCCTAAGATGTATCATCATATTTTGTAGGTGATGACGCCCAAAGCCTTCCATCCGCTCTCATCTGCACAGAAGATGCGACGGAAAACTCTCTTCCGGGTTGGTAACCTCTTGGTTTCTTCAATTTTTTGAAAAATACACTTTGGGAGGAAGCACAATGGTATCATTTCTTTTTCCTTTGCTTTTTGCAGTTTTTGCAGAGTTGTGCTCGGCGCTCCACCGTCCTCCAGAGTCACCTTTTATCAGTTCTCCAACCGGTGTCTCATGAAGAGTCTAAGTTTATACCAGCGCCTCACGTTTTCTGTTACTGTTGATCCCTTCCGCTCCGGTGAATCATTTCCGTTGTGATAGTGCAGTTATGCATCTTTGTCTCCTAAATAAATGTAACGCTTCCAGTCTTCTTCATAACAAGTACTTGCTGATGAGATGGATGATCAATGAGCTCTGTGGGTCTGAATCGGTTTTCATGATGCTCCAACGTGTTCCAATGCACCTCAGATTTAAGACAAACACAGATGTTCATCCTTTTTAGGTTTTGCAATATTCTGTCACCAAAAACTCCTCCCCGGTGGACAACATTATTTTTTATTTTATCGACCTTGAATAGTTCCCATTTGAAGGCATGTTCTCCGTTGGTTCCTGTGTCTTTGAGTTATTGCACAATACAGCAAAGGGTGTAGTTGGGACTTCAAGCACTGAGGGGCCAGATGCAGAAGCATCAACAGAGAGCACATCCATCATCCTTAAGGATCATTGCATTCTCTTATTGAATCTGGTGTCATAGAGGAGTGGCTGTCTCCATTGGTCTTCACACATTCACTTAACCACGCACCTTCCTCCACTACATCCATTCAATCCGCTCTGCTGGCTGGTACTCTAGTCAATCGTCCTGGTCGATTTTAAATAGTTATTCTAGAGAAAACGTGAACTTTCACCCTTCACCCTTAAAGTTTGAGAATACTATACCTGTTTTTGCTCGCGGGACGGTTCATGTCCACTTTTATTGTCAGGGTCTCCTCCGACACCACCATCACCTCACTGGATTCCTGTTGATTCTTCCATCTGTGTTCCCGCTGACTAGGCCCGACAGGGTCCAGGGGTCCAGACATTTCTCCGGACATGCTGCTTCTCCCCATATGGGGTTTAGAATCCTTTCCCGACCGAGGGTTTTCCTGTCCTGGCTCTCCATGACTATTGTCCTCCCTTTGGTCCCGGAACGCCTGCCCTTGGCGTACCTGGTTAAACTCTTTGTGGCCCAAAGAGAACGGTTTCCATCCCCGTCCCCGTCTCGGGAAGTCTTGATGTCCCCGTCTGGGGAAGTCTTGATGTCCCCGTCTGGGGAAGTCTTGACGTCCCTGTCTGGGGAAGTCTTGATGTCCCTGTCTGGGGAAGTCTTGATGTCCCTGTCTGGGGAAGTCTGGACTATCCTTCCTGGGAAACTCTTGAAGTCCCTTCCTAGGGAAGTCTTGATGTCCCTGTCTGGGGAACTGTGGACTTCCTTGTCTGGGGGACTCTTGAAGTCCCTGTTTGTGGAATTCTTGAAGTCCCTTCCTGGGGAACTGTGGACTTCCCTGTCTAGGAATCTCTGGGCGTCCCCGGATAAAGTCTGAGTGTTCAGACGGAAGCGCTGGGTGTTCCTGGTCAAATACATGACGTCCCTGACGAAAGTCTGCGTGTTCCCGGGGAAAGTCTTGAAGTTCTTGGGAAAGGTCTTGACATCCACGGGGGAATTTCGGCGAGAGAGGGGCGTTTCGTATTGGGCTAGCAGCCAACTCTTCATCATGATAAGCCCCTCTTCGGCCAACGTCAATCCTGCCCCTTGCTGCTGGCGGGCCGACTCTGAAGTGAGCATGGCCTTTCTGTTGAGAAAACTTCCCAGGTTGGTTGGCTCTGTTATTCCCCATGAGGCCTCTTCTCGATTCATGGCCTGGTTCTCTTCTCCCATCTTGAAAGGGTGTTTCTCTGCTCTCCTCCCAGGGCTCAGACCAGTTGTTCGAACTCCTATCGCGGTCCGGCGTGAACCCCATCTGTCGGGGCCGGCTGTGGCGTTCCACATCTTGATGGCCCCTGTCGGTCATATCCCAAGCCGGGGGTTCCCGGTTGTTTGCGATGCCGTGACCGTGTTCGACCACGAGGGGTGTCAATGCGCGGACATCCCCCAGCGCCTCTCTGTACCCATCTCTGGGTCGATCCCTAAGCTCCTCCTCTTTCCCGTACCTGTGTTGACATAAGAGCAGGTGAGATTGTTCAACAGGGATACACTGGACAGACATCGCTTTAGCAAGTGACTGCACTGACGCAACCTCCCGTGGTTTGCGAATATTGACCTATAAAGATCGTAAATTACAAAATTAATAATATATACGGAAACTAAGTACCAATGAATTGAGGAATTACTATGAAAGTATTTACATATCGGCCATTTTGATTACCGATATAATACTTGATTCATTGCTAACAATCAGAGTTAAATTAACGAACAAAAGGTCACTAAGCAGTCAAAGTATAACAAAATGCATAGAAAAAAATGATTCGATAAATCTAGTTAATCTCACTAAGATCCACAAACCCATTACTGGTCCTCAAATTGATATATTCCAAATTGTACCTGCGTCAACCTATACTAAACCTACCACACCTTAAGTCTAATACCTTTACATTTACACTTAAACTAAATGTATAGGGATTAGATAAACTAAATGTAAAGGTGTTGGAAAAAGTCAATTCTGGTTATACATCTACACATGTCAATACTTAAATGTGTGTTATTAAGGCATGCAAAGAACAGAAAAAGAGTAGTCGAGGGATGTTTTCTCTTCTGGAACATAATAAAAGCAGGAACTCCTTGAACCATGGTCCTCTTGTTTTACATATTTCAGCAAGTTTGGCACGCAACAAAAATTTACCCAGGATGCACGTGGCCCTCCATGTCCCTCCTGTGTGGATTTGAAATAGGGCTTCTGTCCCGACAAGAGTCCTCTCTATGCCTCTCCATGTGTGAAGCGCTCTTATCCCTCCTTTCCTCTCCTCTTCCTTGCCTGTCAGGGGCCCTGTGGTCCGGGCTGTGGTCTAGGGGTCTCTCCTGGCTCCTATGCGGCCCATCTCTCCTCCGGCCCAAGGAGGGCTCTCGTGAACGGGACAGAGAAGATGGCAACCTCTCCCTGGCCATCCAGTCGGGCGAGTCGCGGGACCTACCCCCGGGATCGCCGTGGCCCCTGAAGTCTTCCCTCCCTCGGCCTGCCTTCACCCGGCCGTCGTGCCTTTGGTGGGGCTGTTTTGGTGACAGCCTCCGGCGCTCGCCGTGGCTTTGCTCATCTGGGAAGAGCAGCGGTGGAGGCGTCCTATGGCCCAGCTCGTCTGGACCCGAGAGACGGAAAGCTTTGCCGTCCTCCTTTTCGAAGCATCCCCAGCGATCTCCTGGGTCGTCTCTGGACCGCTGCCCTCTGCGATAGGACCGGTTGTCCAGGCGGGCCACCAGCTCCTGGGGATCAAAGTCCGGCTCATCCCACGGAAACTTCCGGGATGGGTCTTCATGCTGCCGGGGGTTTGATCTGGATGGGGATGTGACCACGAGAGGGCAAATTAGTATGCTTCTTAGCTTTAGTTTCAACATATCAGTTCAACCTTCTATTCACAGAGGGAAGTCACATCAACAAACTCCTTATTATTTTACCTTTGTATAAATCTATTCCACATTTCTACAGAATAACATGACTTACTAAAATGGTTATGAAATGTCTATTAACACTATGTTCACCTGTAATGTGGTGATTGGGATCTCGGATTTGACATTTCCTCCACCTTTAAAGAAATGGGATCAGGCAAAAAGTTACATTTTACAAGCTGTATAATGGATTAATGTGCGGTCATTTCTCAACCAAACTCAACATTAGTTACCACTTGTTCTTCAACCTAGCCCAACTTTTGCTACCATTAGCAACTAGAAGAGAGTGTGTGTGTGTGTGTGTGTGTGTGTGTGTGTGTGTGTGTGTGTGTGTGTGTGTGTCTACTCTTTCCTAGTGGTGTCTAATGTGATAGTAGCAATAGCTGTAGCAATAGCTGTAGCAATATATGTAGCAATAGCTGTAGCAATAGCTGTAGCAATAGCTGTTGTGGATTACAGAGGCCACTACACCATCACGTTTTGCATTCATAAGGACGGTACCTGCTGTTATTTATGTCGGTACCACTACCGGGTAGCCCCATTGCTTTATGTGTACACTTTGTTGTGAAAAAGTACCACTGATTAAGGCGATGCCCGCTGCTTTCACTTACCCGTCTCCAAGTTTCTGTACGTTGGCTAGCTCCTCAGCTAGCTGGAAGCACAAACGAAATACAGGCAATCACGCATGCAAACTCACACAGGCACACACACAAACGGCTAGGATATTCAAATAGTTAAGTAAATGAACCTCATCGAATAATACAGCGAAAAATTCGCATCGAGTAGAGTTTATTTTGATGTCCCATATATGTGATATCCTCTAATGGCACGTTGACGATGTTCTCCGTGGCCTCCTGTCCAGAGAACGGATGGCTAACCTGCTCCAACACTATTGGCTATTAGGTCTAAAGAGGCGGGACCTTGTGGAGACAACCTGTGTTGCGCTGTGAAAGTATCTTTCCGTTTGTTACAAGGGATTGATGATCATGCTTAATGTTATATATAGAACTTAATAAATGCTGTGTATATTTTATTAAAGGTTGTCTGTCTTATTTTACTGCTATACTGTGTTTGAACATTTACAACAGTTAATTTGATGGCTGTTGGACACAAAGAAGTAGGCTACAAAACGTACCGTAGGCCTACATAAATAAATGATAATGTTGAATGTTTAAGAATCGTATGATCATAAATTGTTGACTTGAATAATTGTATCATCTCAGTTAGACATGAAAATAACATTCTTATTAATTATTTATTTCATTTGAGCATTACTAATTAAAATAAACAAAATTCAGCACACACTCACACGCAAGCACTCCCGCACACACACAAAATACGCAAAATAATGCAATTACCCATGATTTTCTTTCATTCTGTTAATCCTACTATAAAACACAAGGCGGAAGCACAGAAATAATGAACGCATAAACAGTTTATTTCGCTTGTACAATGTTGGATCATGAAACCCCCTGAAAGAATATCCCCGGAGCAGAGAAACCGTCCTCCAAACTAAAGAACGTGGAGGATAGTGGTGTTAGGTGATAAACTGCCTCCTCGAAACCTACATCCACCTCCTTCAGAGTAGGTTCATTTTTCGTTCATTAATTTTACTGCAGTGCTTTTCCTAAAATTGGATTGTGTTGATTTTTATGCATCCTCAACTATTTTTTCTTGGTGCTTTTTAACATCCCTTGATGTTCCCGGCTCCAGACCTGTGGTCTATTACCAACTAGGCCTACCTAAGACGACCTTAACTAGTGATGGGTCAGTCGAGACCGAATCAGTTCGAATAAAAAAATCTTTAACAAGAACGAACTGAACTGATTCTTCTCTCGTTCGTCTCGTTCGTTCTCAGACTCGACTCGTTCCAGACCACTAGTCGCTGACTCGCTGACTCGCTGTTCGTTCACTGACTGTGAGTGGTGCAGAGGGAAGATGCTTAGTGAGCGAGCGTACGATAATAAGATTCAATATCAGTGAAATGGTAAATGCTTGCTGCCTTTGTACTTTCTGTGTCATGCCAGATTAATCAAATATTTGGATGTCTCGTCAATCTGTCTCGTTCTTTCATGGTTCGTTCTCCACCCGGGACCCCCACCATCATTGCTAAATCAAGTCTCTTATCTTGCTGTTATTTTAAACATCCACTAATCAACTATACCCCCCCCCCCATCCCACTGTGTTTGATTAAAGTTGTAATGTTGATTGATGACCGACTTCCACGATCGTTTGAGAATGAGAACGAGGGAGGAGCTGAACGAACGACGAACTGAATCAAGGAAAATAATCATTGAATCCATGACTAACCTTAACCTCCCTGCATACCTACAACCTGTTGTTACATTTATTCTCAGTCGCTTTGGTCGATTTCTCGAATCGTCCTCAACATTGCAAAAAACACTAAATGCATTTCTAAAAAGCAATTCGTACAAATAGCAAAACACCATGGATTACCTGCAAAAGCCAGTCTCTTGCTCGAAATCCTAAAGTCATCTCTCTCAAAAGTAAATTTCTGTGTCAATGAACATGTCAGTGCCATCACAATGACACGTCCTTGTGTACGGATAAGACAGTCAAATCACTTAGTCAATATAACACTGTACTCTGGAGGGATGCTCTGATGTAAACTATGGCTGAAGTTTTGAAGACAATTGTTGTAAATTGTAAGTTACACCTTATTGTAAGTAGTAGATTGATTGCAAGAAACTGGACAAGATTCACGCTTTGACTGTTTGTACTGTAATTTGCTACTGTAACAGACCATGTCATTCTAGAAATGTGAACATAGGACAATCTCCTTAGGGTAAACTGTGCATAAACGTGTAGGAATTACAGTGCAGTCTTCCTACACCTCCTGATGTTCCTGTCTGTTGGGCCGCAAATTTCACTCACTCCTCTTCCTCTTCTTCTTCTCTCTGGCTGTTGACCCCGTCCAATTCCTTGTCCTTCCATTGTCAGACATTTTAACATTGCGTTGTGCTCCAGCTACATATATACTTGCCAGTTCATGGTTCAGGTGATGCACCTTTGAGCTATTTCAGTAAACTGGTTGACCGTTGGTTGATCTAACACTTCATACATTTTCCTTCTTTAGAGAAAGTCAAGATTAACCTGGGAGCAATTTACCAATTCAGGACAGATTTAGAAAAAAAGTCTAATGGACAATTATAGAAATATGCTTGACATATTATGACAACTTGTTCAACCATATTGCATGCAAAGACTTATGCAATGAACTAATACCTAAATGCTATGGGGGCGAGACTATTCAATGGAGACCCATTACAATACATTTTGATCAACATGACATAAGCAATTGATAATGTAGGAAAGAGCAGAGAAACTGCTTTTTAGATGTGCACAAGTGACACAATGATGTAAAGAGTGAACAATTAGTTTTGTACATCTGAGAAATGTACCAAAGCGACTGAGACAAACTGTAACTTGTTTGATGCACCGCCCATTAGCTACAATATCAATTCATGAAAAATGTATATTGATAAAAGTGTTTCCATTTGCCTGGATACATTAGCCTTGTTGATAATATGGGAAACATTTAAAAGTATGTCTCAAAAGACATTCAGTATCTCTCACCAAGACCTTGGAACCCTAGCAGTGAGTGGTGTAAACAGTAACATATTCATAATGTCTGTCTGAGTCAAAGACCAAACCCAAATTGTAGCTATTTAAATTACGTCCAGTTTTAGCAGATTTAAACTTAGTGACAGCAAGTCAGTGGAAATGTAGGGCGGAGGTTTTCAAAATGCCTTAGCTTACTGTCTGTTTTGTGTCATGCTACTGTACGTAGCTTACTGTCTGTTTTATGACATACTTCTTTGCTTTGTTTACTATCTGTTTCATGCTACTTTACTGAGCTTACCGTCTGTTTTATGTCATGCTGCTGCACGTCGCTTACTGTCTGTTTTACAGTTCAGCATGGCTGAAGTTGGTCAAGCCCTTCATCAACAGCCAACCAGGGGAGTTTTCATTTATCATTGAGCCTCATCATTCCTATTTGAGCGGCCGAGGCATCCACAATGGAAGAAGCTAACCAAATAAAGCATCATCCAGGGGGTAAGTTGAAGACTTGTTTAAAGGCAGACAGTTTGAAGTGCCATGCACTATTTACTTGGCCAATGTAAAAAGAAGAAGTCTGGAATTGTAACCTGATTTGAATGCGTTTACAAGGCAAGAAATGAATACAAAAAAGGGAATGTTAAAGGGTATTTTAGTTTATTTGTTACCCTTTCACCCAAGAGAGCAAGCACACGACCGAACCATAACAGCAGATCAGTGTGGTGCTGAACATGCTGATCTGGTGGTAGGGACCAGGCCGGGGGCGACGGTGGCAAGGCAAAACTCCTTGTTTTGCCTTGGGGCTGGTGTCCCTCCCTACATCTGGTTCAAGATTGGACAGAATGTACATCAGGGAGTGAACTACTGGGTCCAACCTCAGTTTGCAGGCAACTAGTCATGTGCTTTAGAAGGATACGATCTCCACTCTCCTTTAGTGTGTAAGTCTACTCTACAGTACACTGACATGGTACCAGGTGTAATATACCTTTTAGGGAAAATAACTACATGCATATGTATTATGAATGGACCAAACTGCTGGTGTTTTATATAATTAATGAAATGTAACTGTTAACAGACGCTCCAAAGACCCCCTCAGTGACCGTGAGTCTCTCTGGTGAAGGTCCCATCTCTATCAATGTCAAATGTGAGTTAAAAAAACAATACACAATCAAATGAGCTTAACTGTGTCAACATTAATACTTGACCCAAACTTCTCCATTTGACTTTTGTTATTATTAATACTGTCATGAAAAAACAATTAAAAGCTGTATTCACCTGTTTCTTTGTGTCTTCAGATGGACCCATACACACATCTGTGTATTCAAGTCCCTCTGGTGAAATAGAGGAGGGCAGTTCAGTGACGCTGAGCTGCAGCAGTGATGCCAACCCAGCAGCTAACTACACCTGGTTCAGGGAACATGAAGACTCAGTGAAAGAATCAGGACAGAAGCACACCATCACTAATATCACATCTGAGCTTGGAGGAAACTATTACTGCCAAGCTCATAATGCAATTGGACGCCACAATTCCCCCTTTTTATTCATTAACGGTAACAGTTTAAAATGAACACACCTTTCACACAGTCACAGACCCACAGTTAAACATTGACCTGCAGTTGGCTATCAGTGTTTGAAATCGTATTACTATGTTTCAGTGACATCATCATCATCATGGACAACAACAGTAGCAGTGAGAACAATTGTTGTATTACTGGCTACCTTACTCATTGTCTTACTCTGGATGAGGTGAGATATTAGCTCTCTCCTTCTCATTTTCCATTCCTTAACTTCTCCTTTTGCTTCTTCATCTCTCCGTTCTCTTCTCCACAAGAAAGAGGGCCTCCAGAAAAGTGTGTGGACAAGGAGGAAGGCCAGATACCGTGGAGGAGGTGAGACACAGGAAGCCATGTATTACTTACCTTTCCTGTACTAAGACACAGTGGAAATGCCCTAAGGCCAAAACACAAGACCACACAAGACACTTTTGAGAGAGTTTTTTTCTGAGTAATTGTCCTTCTCTGTTTCTATATACCTGTAATCAGGAGAGACTGTAAATCACAATGTCTGTATCTTCATGAAGAACAGTGTGAAGTTAGACCCTCTGCCTAACTTAGAACATTCTGAACTGGAGATAACTTCTGTTGACATTTAACTGCTTGAAACAAAGCCCATTTTATGAAATATAACAAAATACAGTCGCGTTGGCCGCCCCTATTCAGCTCTTCACAGCTCACGCAGGAGGCACATTTATTGCTTAAAATAATATTATTTATTGTTAATTGCTGTCAGCTGTACAAAGGGGTGGCACTATAACTGACACACACATCCACACGCACGCACGCGCGCGCGCGCAACCCGGTCCCAAACCCTCAGGCCAGGCGGCCCGAGGGAGAGGTGGTGGATGACGTATACCGCCGATATCCACCAGTCGGAGCCAGAGAGGGTCCATTGCGTCACTCTAATCGGCGCAATGGAGAACACCTGCGGTGGAGGACGAGGAAGACCAGGTACGGCGCCAGAATTCCAGTTGTGGATGGGCCAGAACAATTGTGGGTGGTCCTTAAATTAAAAACGTTATCAAATCCCTGTTTAACCTATTACAAATGACTGACTAATATACTGTTATATTATTCGTGCATATCGAGATTTGCTCGATACGCAAATGTTCTTTAAATATTTTGTTGCATTGTAAAAAAAATGTTGGTGCATAGGATGGACCTATCCGCGATCTCTCCTTAGGCCCTTTTACACTGCCAAGCCGGTTCGATCGCGGCTTGGCACCCAAGGAACGTTCTTCTGCGTCTTTCTCGTAGTTGCACCATCTTTCAACGTCTTTGTTAAATGCAACTGCATCAGCTTCTCTCCCATGATGGTCAGCAGCTTGCGGATATCACCGTCTCTCCAGTGAGAACGTCTCATATCGCTGCGTTATTGTCTCTGTTGTAGAGACAACGCAGCAACACCTCTACCCAAGACCCCCCCCCCCCCCCCCCTAATTGATCCCGTCCAATTCCTTGTCCTTCCATTGTCAGACATGACAATTCCGTTGTGGTCTAATTGAAATTAGGTACATCAAAAAGAAACCACCAGTGTGTGTAGGTTAAGGGAGTGTAAAAGCGTCTCTTGGTTATACCTACGAAGAGCGCTTTTGAATCTCCATTACGCACCATATCTGGCTGTGCATTAGCGCGTCACTCTATCCCACATGAAAAAAATCTATAGTTTACTATAGTAAATAAACTATAGTATACCCTATATATACTATAGTAAATATTGTAGTGTTTTTGAACCTTACTATAGTAGTTTTACTACAGTAAACTATAGTATACTACAGAAAATTATATAGTTTACTATAGTAAATAAACTACAGTACACCCTATATATACTATAGTAAATATTGTAGTGTTTTTGAACCTTACTATAGTAGTTTTACTACAGTAAACTATAGTAGGCCTATACTACAGAAAACTGCAGTTCTATTACTACAGTATACTACATTATATACTACTACAGTTTACTACATAAAATACAATCTACTGAAGTAAATTACAGAACTTTTATTATACTTTTATTTTGCTATAGAATACTACAATTACGATACCATAGTACTATATATACTGCATTACAATAACTGCATTATGCAGTATTTTGTTGTTCCTTTAACTATGTCATTGTACTTTACCTAATGGATATTTTCAACTGTATCACTTTTTGTTGTTGCCATTTTTAACCATAGTGCTGTAACAATAATTCACTGCACATAAATTAGGCTTACAACCACCATTAACACAGTGTTTTCTACAGACTGCTAAAATACAAAAAAAATAGAACAAAAGTTTAACTTTCTTTAAACAGTTGATAATTTATTGTTTCTGAAATTTGGCAGCATTGTTCAGCTTTTGTCGTATAAATGCTTTTATGTTCGTATCAGTTACGCAGGTGAACTTCAACTTTGCAGCATCTGTGGGAATACACACACACACACACACACACACAAACACATACACGAAAGATGAGCATGAGAATGAGGGTATCACTCATCCCACACTATATTGTAGTATATTATAGTATACTATAGTAATATATAGTATACTGTAGTAAATGTTGTAGTAAACTATAGTATTTTTTCCCCTTAAGATTTAAAGAGATGTCAAAGTGGTCAGAAATCTAATATTTTCCACATAGTTTAGTTATGCTCGTATAACATGAGGCACACTATTTCATAATTCTGTTTAATTGTTTTAAGTTTTCAACAATATTTCGATATCATTAGCAACAGACTGATCTTGGCTTATTATACATAGAAGATGTATTCAAATGTTGCTTAGGCTACTACGAGATAATAATTAATACTATACCGCGATTTCACGGTCATCCACGAAGATAACAGCCCTTTAATGCAAATCGGATCAAGCATCAATATCAACAAAGTTTCCTGCATTGCAAAAATAAAGCATTTCAGAAGCCTTTATAAATACCTAATAATAATAATGATTAAAATATATTAACCTTTATTTTTATTTTTTGGAAGAAAAGTTTTGGGTGGGCCTGTTGAACAGTGGGTTGTCCGGGTCCGTCAGGCCCACCCATAACGCCGTGCCTGCCAGGTACCCTTTAAAAGGCTGTTTGATGTGCTCGTAGGGGAGAGAACTGGGAGTCCGAGGGGAGGAGGGAACCTCCAGGACCCGATACGGACGGACAGACTCGTGGATCGAGCGGACCTTACCCATTGGCCCCGAGGGAACCCGCACGCCCGGACGACGCGCGCCGACACGGAAAACACCGCTGGAACAGTGCTACCAACGGGAACGACCTCCCTCTCCAGGGACGAGACCGGCCCGGCCGGAGAGACCATCACCCCACCTGGACTCTACCGTGGCTCACGGAGTCACCGGTATGAGTTTTGGTTTCCCCGCATTGGGCACAGATCCACGTGGTTCTCCGTTATTCAATGAATAAACGCCCTATATTGGGCTTTGAACTGACCTTGGCGTGTAGTGATTTCCTGAGTGAGAGAGACAGCCCTGGGGCCGGGTCGCCACAACACACACACACAACGCCTCGGGCCGGTGGGGCCCTCCCCGTTGCTCGCTGCCGAGGCAGTGGTGCCTTGGCGCTGCTCGCTGCCGAGGCGGTGGTCCCTCGGCAGCGGGCAACGAAGCTCCAGTGGGAGACAATCGCGGTCATCAATACCTTTCTCCTCCATGTCACATTTCTACTTCAGATTATTGAGGAAGTTGAAGAACCAGAGATGTCGGAGAACCCGACGCATTCGTTTGAGATTCATAATATCTTTTGGAGGCGCACACATCTTTTGGCCATGATAATATTTATTATATGATATAGATATCTATATTATTTAGATATAGAGCTCCAGGACTGTAACGCAGGTGTTGTACACTCCTCTGTTATTTGGATAACCGTTCTGCTGTTGGTGTTATCGCGCATAACACGTCAGACTCTCTGATGTGTTTGGGGTTTCCACAACGAGACTCGTAGTGGGGGTTATCTCAGCTATACTTGAGATTGATGTGGAAGTGGAAGAACCAGAGACGTCGGAGAACCCGATGCAGTCGTTTGAGAAACATAATATCGTCTGGAGGCGCACACAGCTTTTGGGCGTGATAATATCTATCATATGATATATCTAACTATGTATATTATGATATTATTCAGATTTAGAGCACCAGGACTCCGGTGTGTTCTAGAGTATTTACAGAACATGGCCAAAGGCTGTGTGCGCCTCGCCATTGCGATACATCCACTGTAAATAGAGCGAATAGTACCGTGGCCGCAAACTGCTCAGGGCCACACCCCCACCCTCCTCCTTGACCCGCCTCTCATCTCCTTATTTGTATTACAGCTGCGGACACCGAAACGGCGAGTTTGGGGAAATCTCAATGTGCGACTGGCTCGGAGTGGCTGTAATTCTGCACCACGGCTGAATTTCGTGAATGTCTTCAAATACTGTGATAGGGGCCCACTAATATCTATATCAAAGCATCCATAAAGTAGCATGCCTTGGGACCTTTAAGTTTTACTAGCAGGCAGCTAGAAAGATATAGCCATTTTGTAATGTCATGACGTCTGGTGCGAACTAGCCGATGTGTGATGGGTTATTATTTATCATGTAGCCTAACAACGGCTTAGTATTAATTTAATATTTGCAACATAATTTGCAACATTAATTTAATATTGCAACAGCAGTAGCCTGCTGTTGCAATATAAGCCTACCATACACTTTATTTATCCTTTACCTTAATAACCAAGGCCTCATAATTTGAAAGTGTAGCCCATCGTCTGCTCTTGCTTTGGGTTGTCTCTGTTCGCTTTAGCAACGATAACGGAGGTAGTTAAGAATGGGGAATCTTCTTGTGTGTTTAAACGTTTGTGCTCACCTTTCTTAGAAAATAAGTTAGTCAGAACCTGACTTCTCGGCAAGACTTCAATCTATTTAACTGTGGCTTTGACATATTGCCACATCTCCATCCAGATTAAAAAGTTCACAGTAAGCAAGGTGCGATTCGTGGTAAAATCGGCTGTGTGGACTGAACCATTTTGCGCTTTTTGAAAGGGGTGTTCACAGAGGACTCGCAGCAGTCTTTACTTTTAACAAATATACCAATGTATTAATCTAAGCTTGCATTTAGATCGATATTCATCATGACATTTAGTTATGTTATTAAACTATTTGAAAAACAATGAAAAAAAAAAGGAAAATGTAAACTATTCATAAGGGCCCCCCCCCCACCAAAACTTCCCCCCCCAGTCCGTCGGCCCTGCACACACGCACGCCCACACCCACACCCACACCCACACACAGCATACACACCACATTAGGCATAACAACTGTGTACCAACAACCTGTTTGAAAAAGATTAGGCTAAATAAAAATATGATTCAAAGCATGTTGATAACTGAACTCCCATAAGCCTAATGTGAAGGGTGCGCCTCCCTCTGCGAACACAGTCCTGCTATGTCTGGATCATCAAGGCCTTTTTATACTGCCAAGCCGGTTCGGTCGCGGCTTTGCACGCCCGGCAATTTCACTGCCTTGCATGTGTAAAACCGAGGGGGTGAAATCCCCCGTAGTCACGGAGCGGGCTTTCCTGGTACACTGGAGAAGGACCTCTTTACGAAAATTTACATACAACAAATTTTTTATTATTTTATGATTAAGGGACTCGCGTGCAAGAATTAACTATTTCCAAGTGCAAAAACGACAACATATTCTTTATTTTGCTGACTACTTGTTTTTTATCCAGAGGATGAAAAAACGTCTTTCTCGTGTAGATCACACCATCTTTCACCGTTTTCGTTTAATGCGACTGCATCTTCTTCTCTCACATGATTAAGAGTTTTCGGATTACAATGAAACCGCCAATGTGTGTAGGGTCCGGAAGGGTAAATAGCTAGTAAGCTAGCTCAAAGCGAGGATTTACTTCCGGCAGTGTAAATGCGCAGACCATGGAAAAAGGCGTGCATAAGACGGGCATATTTGGCAGTATAAAAACGTCTAGGTCAGCTTCAGTCTCAGGTGTGGCTTAGCATCAATTCTGCTTCCTTGTTTCATTTTTATGATGATGTAATAAACCTAGAATGTCAGGTCAGATTGTTGCAGAGGAATATGATCTACGACCCAGGAAGCACCACAAATATATAAATATATATAATACATATTTTAATATTAAATTAATTCAATATTAAACCAATGCATTTCCATCTGGAGATTTTTTCGACTTCAGAAGGGGGGGCGGGCAGCGCAGCGCAGTGCACGCTCTAGTTATGGATTGGTCTAAACAACAATCAGATTTATCAGATTTTTGCATACCCCCTCAAAAACTGAAACTAACCACATCCCTTAAACCAAGTCTCACACCAGAATGTAGTATAACTATGTTGGTCCACAGCGGAAAACACATTACAATAACTGCTATAAACATCCTGAGTGGGTACTACTGAGTGTGTATTGACTATTTCTATTTCTGATTGAAATGCTCATTGCAAGCTTCCTATGTATGTCTACTGTGCCCCAGGGAAGTATGGATTTGTGGCTGCTATTCTGTTTAAATGTCTCATGATCTAAATGGCCTGTGTGGTAAAAATATATATAAAAGAATGTTTTTCTGTTGTTCCACTGCTCTGTATCTAGAGTGGTGATCTACCACATCCTGGAGACAGCAACCCTATGAGAAGTAAGAGTCACAAGTAACCAGACTAGACAAATGGGAAAATATGAAACACTACAGTGTGTGTGTGTGTGTGTGTGTGTGTGTGTGTGTGTGTGTGTGTGTGTGTGTGTCAAGTTGTACGGTTTTGTTTTGGTTTTTGGTGAGTTTTCAGTTTTGTTTGGTTGGTTTTAAGCACTGTGTTTTTCCCCAACTCGAAAAGGATGTGACACTGAAGGAGTTCTGAAGGCACTGGGTTTCACACAAGGACTGGACAGACAACAGTTGTTCCCGTTTTTGGTCTTTCCTCTTTTTTTTCTTTTTTTTTTAGAATATAGAGCACAAGTCCATAGGGTTGCAATGGTTAGCCCTTAGTCCTTAGGTAAAAAACCTAAGATAAACAGACATGAAGATACACAGAGCAGTAGTTAGTTGTCACTTGAATAAATGTGCAAAATGCAATAAACATGGATGAAATGTGCAAATATGCTATAATCCTGTGCAAAGTGAGTATACATTAGATTGAACATGAGCAGCCCCACTATGAAATATGAAGTGCCCGTGCCCAACTGGAGATGCGTGGTTAAAAGAGTTACAGCCATTTCGCTGGAACCACAATTAATAGACTGCAAAGTCTCAGATGCAATGCGCGCAGGCCATTAAGCTTTCGTCCCGTTTTTAACCAACATTAAAAATACTACAATGGTGACAATCAGAACAAACGCCAAGCTCCAAACATGCCGACCGTATACGCCACAAATCAAGTCAAACGAGACATGCGCTTACCGGCAGCCTCTCCAATTTTCAGCGTTACGTTTCCGCACAGCACTTTCCCAAACTGAGAGCCAGCACAGATTAATTTCCGTGTTACTCTCACCAGTGTGTCTCCCCAACCAAACGCCAACCAGATAAATAAGCACCTGTGAGCTGAATGCAGCACAACCAAATCAGTCGAACAGCGGACAGCTGACGCTCATTAGTTGACTCGCGCTTCTCTTCCCATTTACCGCGGCTAACACACCACCTACTTTTTCTATTTTTTTTAATTTCTGTTTTTAATTTTTCTCCCGTGCATTTTTCCTGTGAATTTAATCAAACCGCTGCAGACCTAGTCTGACGCGACACCCACACACACACACACACACACACCTGCACCTACAGACGCACACACCTGCATTTTCCCTGTGAATTCAAAACAAACCGCTGCAGACCTAGTCTGACGCGACACCTCCCACTCGAGCTTCCTGTGCCTAGACAGGAAGGTCGCACACAAAAAACAAACTACATCACCATTAGGGGCACTGCTCCTCAACAGGCAATAAAACTATGAGCCGCCTAACATCTCTGCGCAGTACCACACAGTTGCGTTTCTCCTTCCGGTCACCAGAGGTGTGGACTGCTGGTTGCTGAGGGTGAACTGAGACACAGCTCCCTGTGGTGACAAGAACTTCAGCATCTCTAACGATGCCCTTTGGGTCAGAGGATACGGTGACGACTCGACCAAGTCTAAATTGCCCCCGCAAGGCATTCTGATCGCAGAGCCAAACAATGTCACCAACAGAAACATTTCTTTCTGCGGTGTGCCACTTGGACCGGACGAACAGGTTGGGGCCTGCGAGCTGGGACCAAGCTTTCCAGAACTCGTTGACCTGGGTTTGGATCTCTCGGAGCCGCTTGTAGGGGTAGTTCTGGAAGTCAAAGGACTTGAGGTCACCAGTCTGCGATGCTCGACCAAGGAGGAGAGAGTTTGGCGTCACGTATTCGTATTGAACGCGGTCCTCCCGACTCTGCACTCTTGCATCAATAGGCCTCTCATTTGCCAGGTTTGCTGCCATCTGGAGGGCTGTGAGGAACTCGCTGAAGGTGAGGTTTGCCTGGGTGCACAGACTTTGAAGGGCTCTCTTTGTGATCTTTACGGCAGCTTCTGCAGCTCCATTTCGATG
The DNA here is from genome assembly GCF_031168955.1 of Gadus macrocephalus. NCBI lineage: Eukaryota > Metazoa > Chordata > Actinopteri > Gadiformes > Gadidae > Gadus > Gadus macrocephalus. The sequence continues at coordinate 5,542,530 of NC_082404.1, read as the reverse complement.
CGGTGAATCGGCAGGGAGCACTTTCCATGTCCAGCTTGTCCCATTCTTCACAGCATACTCTTCCAGGTTTGGCATGTCTTGGCTACCCAGGAAACTGTAAAGGTCTTCCAGCAGAGACTTTGCACCAACAAAGTTGGTTCCAGGGTCTGACCAGACCTTGGTGGGGTGCCCTCTGATGGCGGTGAACCTTTGGTAGGCCATGAGGAAGCTTTCCGTTGAAAGGCTGTTGACAAGGTCGATATGCAGAGCCCGGCTTGCCATGCAGCAGAAGACGACTCCCCAGACTTTCATGGAGACTCTTCTTTTGATGTCATCTCTGACCAGGTAAGGTCCGAACAGGTCGACCGACATGAATTGGAACGGCGCAGCAGGTCTTGCCCTTTCTACGGGTAGGTCACCCATCACTTGTTGGCAGACTTGAGCTCTGGCCTTTTTGCAGTGGATGCACTTATTGATGACTTGTTGAGCCAGTCTCCTGCCTTGCACAACCCAAGCCTTTTGCCGCATTCTGAGTAGAGTGCCAGCAACTCCTTCATGGCCTTCTTGGTGACTTTGGCGTGCCAGCAGAGTCCCCAACCAGGTGTTGAAGGGGATCAGTGGAACAGCACGGCCATCTTCTTTAAAGTGCTGGACCCTGCCACCGCACAGCAACAGCCCGCTGGCTTCGTCCCTGTACGCGACCAGCCGGTTTGTTGTGGTGTCAGGGAAGGTAGCTCCTTCTTGTGCCGCGAGGCAGATGTCTCGGAAGGAGTCTTCTCTCTCGGCCACAGTGACTGTACCGGTCATTTGGACTGCCTCCCACTTTGGTTTCCCCCGGGCTTTGAGACCGAGAAATTTCTTTGCGGCCCTCCAGACCAGTGCAAGAGACTTTACCAGTCTGGTTAGGCTGCTGAACCGCTGGATTTTCACCAGATTTGTGACAGCGGATCCAGCAGGAGGCCTGTGCAGATTAGTGGGGTTTGAGCTTGGTTCCGTCTTGGGTTCCTTCTTTGCTCCAGATCGGGTCAGTGCAGCAACGAATGCCTTCTTCTGGATGCGCATGATGTTCTCTCTGGCTTCCACAGCAACATCTTTTGCAGATTTCACGGGCCACTCACGCTCGGGGAGGCTCAGAAACTTGGGACCAAGCTGCCATTCAGTGTCTTCGTCCAGCTCCTCCGGGCTTGCCCCTCTTGAGATAATGTCTGCGATGTTGAGAGGCCCAGGAATCCACCACCAGTCTTGGACGTTTGTGCTGCCTTGGATTTCTCCAATTCTATTGGCAAAAAACGTTTGGTAGCCGTAGCTCTCACGTTGAATGGCCCCCAGGACTGTCCGGCTGTCGATCAGGTGGTACCACTTTTCCACACGGATACTACAGTGCTTCTGGAAGTACTTCTTTAGACGGCCAGCGTAGACGGCACCGCAGACTTCAGCCTTGACAGCGTCGCCCTTGTGGTCTAGAGGAGTCAACCTGGCTTTGGCTTCGACCAGTCGTAGGGTCACAGTGTGTTGCATTTCCCACCGTAGGTACAGTACAGCACCATAGGAACGCTCGCTGCCATCGGAGAAGGTGATACCGCAGGGTTTGGCACAAGAGTCAGGTGGTGTCAAGGCTCTGGTGAACTTCAGCCGACTGAGCTCAGCGTAGTCTTCAAGGAGGCAGATGGCGTCTTCCCGAAGGCCCTCGGACAAAGGTGCGTCCCATGTATCCTCAGCTGGACTGTACTTAACTCTTGCCTCCTGGAATGCTCTCCTTACCAGGATGGCTCCCTTCTGCTTGACCGGTGTTGCAAGGCCGAGGGGATCGTACAGCCCAGAGACTTGACTGAGGAGCTCTCGCCGGGTAAGTGGATTTGGTGCCTGGGCCCTGACTTCCTCTTTTGACAGGTTTACTCCCAGCCGCATTTTCTTCTTCTTTTTGGAGAAGTTCACAGCCACCATTAGGTGCAGCTTGTCGTGCTCTGGATCGTACCCAAGACCCCGGGCTTTGTTGTTCTCCACTGAGAGTTGGTTTGGGAGGACCATCACTGAGGGTTCTTTCTTCTGGGGGTCACCTGGTTCTGACCTCCCACTTTGGACCATCACTGAGGGTTCTTTCTTCTGGGGGTCACCTGGTTCTGACCTCCCACTTTGGCCTGAGTAGACCCATGGCTTCATATAGAATCCACCAGCTTCCAGGATGTGCTCAACGTTTGCCGTGATTTGCTTGAGCTTGTTCAGGTTGTCATTCGAGACCAAGATGTCATCGACATACGCGTCTTGCTCCAGCACTCGACGCTCTTCTGCGAGATGGTGGAACATGGGCAAATTTGCAGTTTCCCGCATGGCGACTTGTGCGATACAGCCTGCTGGTTTGTCGCCAATGTTGACTCTCGTGATGGCATATTCCTGGATGTCATCCTCCTCAGAGTCTCTCCACAGGAAGCGGTGGAGGTGCACTTCTTGGTCCTCAAGCCATACAGAATTGTACATTTTTTTTATGTCACCAAGTGCGGCGAAGACGCCTTGCCGGAATCGGATGAGGACAGCACGAATGTCGTTAAGGACGTCTGGACCTTTGAGGAGTAGGTCATTCAGGCTCTGGCCCTTGAATTTCTGACTGCTATTCCAGACGAGACGGACTGGTGTCGTCACAGAGTGCGGATTTGGAGCAATCAAGTGGCTGATGTACCACACAGGCCCAGTCCAGCTTGCCGAATCTTCTTTGGACAGTTTGACTGCAGCTCTCCGGTCGACCATCTCATGGACTTGAGCTTTGTAGGCCGCCTTCCATTTTGGCTCCTTTGCCAACTGTTTTTCTGTCCTCAGGAATGTTGCTTCGACAGCTCTCCTGTTGTTCGGCAGTGTTGCTGGGTCTTCCACCCAGGGGTATTTGGCATGCCAGTGTGGTTTCTCGCTGTGGCGATCTCCGGTGGTGTATGTCAGTCCACTTTTTATTTGCTCCAGTTCTCGCTCCTCTGAGATTGACATCTCCTTCCCTCCAGGCTGGCAATTTCCACACCTGCAGCCGCCGCACCTGGGCTCGCATGCGGCCCCGATGCTGTCCCACTTCCACCAGTTCATGAAGTCTCGACTGGCAGAAGATGTAGTGGCCTGGGCAAGTTGAGGTGGCTGCACTGGGCCATGGGTGATCTCTCTGTACCCTACAGCTGCTGTGCGCATGGAGCGAGCAAAGTGGGTTCTGGACCCGTGGGCAGTGATCTTGACTTCCTCCAAGAGGTCTGGATGAGAGCCGCCCACTGTTTTCCCGAGGGGGCCATCCCACAGGACAAGGTCACCGATGGAGCGCACCTTTTGCGGGACGAGTTGCCCTTCTTTGTGGCTGATGAGCAGCCCGATCTTGGTGGGACGGACCAGTTCATGGAGAGGGACGTCGGGGAATAGTTTCTGCAGAGTCTTGGGTGGCACATGACGACTGACCTTTGCGATGCTGTCCAGCCCGTAGCACACGAGCTGGTGGGATCTGAGGGTTCCTTTTGAAGTTGAGACCCGGATCTTCAGGAGGTAACGCTTGGTCTCCACTGTCACCTGCATCCCACCGACTCCATGGACTATGAGCGTCACAACCTCACTCCTCAAATTCAGCTCACCAGCAGCTTCATGAGTTATGTAATTTGTGTCGGACGCCAAGTCTATTAACGTCCCAATCCTTTGGCCAGCGTTTGCGGTGACTTCCAGGATCATCATGATGACAGGGAACTCCTCAAGGCCATTTTCTGCCAGCAGACTCCTCCCTGGCACTGCAGAACTGGACGTCTTGGCGACAGAGTTGCAGAACGCGTTCCGACATCGCTGAGCAAGGTCGGGGGCCAGGCTCTTCAGGAACTCTTCTTGGGCCTCTGTGCCCTTTTTCCCTCCACCTTGTGCTGGACTGGGCTTTGGCCACCGTGGCCCATCGCCTTGGCTTCCAGCTTTGGGACAGAGGTAGAAGTGATGGCCCAGGCCTGGAGCACCCTTACACCCCTCATTCTTGCACAGGAAGGTGGTCTTGCACTCTGCGTAAACGTCGTGGACCTCGAGACACCTCCCACATGCGCCGATCCGCTCAATTGCTTCCTTCTTCTCAGGTACTTTGAGAGTTTTGAATTTTTTGCAGTAGTACAGCTTTTTCCTGTGGCCCCTCTCTCCACAGACAACGCAGGGTGCTTGGGTGCTTTGGGAGTTGGTGGTCTTTGTGTGCGCATGCCTTTGTGGGACTCTAATGTCTCTCCTGCTGGGTTCATCATCCTTCAGTTGGTCTAGCTGCTCATAAATCTTCTCCTGACTTCTCAGGAACTTGAGGATCATGTCAAACCTGTCTTCCGGGGAGGCGTCTTCAGAGTCTTCCTCTTCTGCCACATGGAGCAGCCATTCCTTCTTTAGGCCCTCTGGCAGCTTACTTTCCAGGGACTTCGTGACGAGTGGGTTCTTTAGAGCGCCAGTGTTTCCCAGTGCACTGAGGTCGTACAGGGCCCTTTCCACGATTTGGATTAAGTCCACAATCTTCCTAGGTTGGTGACTTTTTACTGGTGGCAGCGCCTGTAGTTCCTCAATGATTTCCAGTGCAATAGAAGTTTTGTTGCCAAACCGGTTTTCGAGGAACCGGAAGATCTCCTCTGCCGTCCCGTAAGTTGACAGGCGCAGATCTCTTGCCACTTTGTCCTCCAGGCTGCCCAACAGCTGGATCTTCTTCACCTCTTTGGACCCGGTTGGTTCTCCTTGCCTTTGGAGTGCCTCCCATTCCCTCCTCCAGAGGTAGAAGTTGCGCTTGTTGCCATCAAACTGTGGAAGCGCTGTTGGCTTCAGCTTGATGGTGGGTGACTGGTGTGATGTTTTTTCTGAGGACTTGCAGTCCAGCTTTGTCTGCAGCAGGCCAGCCTTCTCAGAGGTTAACTCCAACAGTGAGCCCTCCACATTCCAGATGCGCTGCTGGAAGTCAGGTCGCTCCTCATCTGGGACCCACCGAGTCCATTGCCGCATGGTGTCTTTCGTTCTCTTCACCAGCCGCTCGAGGTTGCCGAGCATCAGCTCATAAACCTCCAGCCTCAGGTCGGACTTTCTTCCCGTCAGCCGCTTGCAGTCCTTTTCAGCTGCCTCCAGTGCAAGAGCAAGTTCAGAGCAGCCAAAACTTTGCCACAGCACCTTTTGGACGACATCCTCCACCTCTTCCAGTTTCTCTTCGCAGTCCTCTGTCGTTCTCTTCACCTCAGCATCGATGTCTGCTTTCGCAGTGGCTTCGAGCTCCGACTCGTCGGTGAAGATTTCCACCTCCTCATTTGCCTCCATCACCTTTTCAGCGTCAAGCTTGACCTTGCTGAAGGCCTCCATCAGTTCTTCCGCCGACATTTTCCGGCAGGACTTCAGAAGTGAGTTTGCTTGTCGGGTGAACCTCTGTTTGGCAGTCGTTCTCTCTCTTTTCAGCTGTTGTAGAGACTTTGAATCGGCCATTTTGGGCTTTGGGAAGATCGATGGGCCTGGATTTTCAGCGGCAGGCGAGCTGGGCGTGGACTCAGCGGCAGGCGGGCTGGGCGTGGACTCAGCGGCAGGCGGGCTGGGCGTGGACTCAGCGGCAGGCGGGCTGGGCGTGGACTCAGCGGCAGGCGGGCTGGGCGTGGACTCAGCGGCAGGCGGGCTGGGCGTGGACTCAGCGGCGGGTTGGGCGTGGCGATTCAGTCTGGCTGGATCCGCGGTTTTTTACTGTCAAGTTGTACGGTTTTGTTTTGGTTTTTGGTGAGTTTTCAGTTTTGTTTGGTTGGTTTTAAGCACTGTGTTTTTCCCCAACTCGAAAAGGATGTGACACTGAAGGAGTTCTGAAGGCACTGGGTTTCACACAAGGACTGGACAGACAACAGTTGTTCCCGTTTTTGGTCTTTCCTCTTTTTTTTCTTTTTATTTAGAATATAGAGCACAAGTCCATAGGGTTGCAATGGTTAGCCCTTAGTCCTTAGGTAAAAAAAACCTAAGATAAACAGACATGAAGATACACAGAGCAGTAGTTAGTTGTCACTTGAATAAATGTGCAAAATGCAATAAACATGGATGAAATGTGCAAATATGCTATAATCCTGTGCAAAGTGAGTATACATTAGATTGAACATGAGCAGCCCCACTATGAAATATGAAGTGCCCGTGCCCAACTGGAGATGCGTGGTTAAAAGAGTTACAGCCATTTCGCTGGAACCACAATTAATAGACTGCAAAGTCTCAGATGCAATGCGCGCAGGCCATTAAGCTTTCGTCCCGTTTTTAACCAACATTAAAAACACTACAATGGTGACAATCAGAACAAACGCCAAGCTCCAAACATGCCGACCGTATACGCCACAAATCAAGTCAAACGAGACATGCGCTTACCGGCAGCCTCTCCAATTTTCAGCGTTACGTTTCCGCACAGCACTTTCCCAAACTGAGAGCCAGCACAGATTAATTTCCGTGTTACTCTCACCAGTGTGTCTCCCCAACCAAACGCCAACCAGATAAATAAGCACCTGTGAGCTGAATGCAGCACAACCAAATCAGTCGAACAGCGGACAGCTGACGCTCATTAGTTGACTCGCGCTTCTCTTCCCATTTACCGCGGCTAACACACCACCTACTTTTTCTATTTTTTTTAATTTCTGTTTTTAATTTTTCTCCCGTGCATTTTTCCTGTGAATTTAATCAAACCGCTGCAGACCTAGTCTGACGCGACACCCCCCCCCCCCCACACACACACACACACACACACCTGCACCTACAGACGCACACACCTGCATTTTCCCTGTGAATTCAAAACAAACCGCTGCAGACCTAGTCTGACGCGACAGTGTGTGTGTGTGTGTGTGTGTGTGTGTGTGTGTGTGTGTGTGTGTGTGTGTGTGTGTGTGTGTGTGTGTGTGTGTGTGTGTGTGTGTGTGTGTGTGTGTGTGTGTGTGTGTGTGTGTGTGTGTGTGTGGGTGGGTGGGTGGGTGGGTGTGTGTGTGCATGTTTACCTGCCTGTCTGCATATGTGTGAGTAGGGAGAAGAAGGACGGATGATTAATAAAAATGTAATTAAGTAGCAGAAGATAAAACACGGAGGCACTTTAACCATTCATTATTGTCACAACTTCAGCAAGGCTTTAGTTTTTCATTTATCTGTGTCCTGTTTTGCCACACTAACTCATGTCATTTCAGACTCTCTTCTCTTGTCGTGCTATTGGGTTCTCTTCTGCCATTTTGTGAAACCTGACAATTATTATCACACCTTGCTGCAAGTCAAGGTGTGAAGAGGAAGGAAGTCTTTCAATGCTGCTGATGCCACTTCACTGCATGACTGGCAGTCTGGACCCACAGACTAGAAGTGAGACCAGCTTCCTCCTCTAGAGAAACTTTGAACTGTTATTTATATTGTTAATTAATGTTAAATACATTGCGATTTCCTTATATACTCACCTTTTAATTGTGTTTTTGACCTGCAGCTGTGTTTTATTATTTCCGCAGAACAACAGAGTGAGAGAGGAGAGGACTTACCATGTCTTTAAGATCAGCAGCAAGAGGATTTCTAGCTTTCCTTCTGTCAGTACCAGGTTGGTTCATTTAAAATGTGAACATTTAGTTGAACTGTTTCAATAACATTACTATAACATTATTAAACCTGAACTAACGTCAAAGGGTTAGTTAAGTTACTTTTAAACTTTTTGAAAAAGGATAAATGTCAAAAGCTACAGTTTTCCCCCATTTATTCTATCAATGATGACTTAGACATGACATATCAGTTCTGCCGCAATGTTGGAATTATTGTTCAGTGTAATGGTACACACTGCATGCCATCTCCGGCCCTCTCTCCTATCTCCTGCTTTCCTCTCCTTTCCTTGTCTTATCTCATCTTCTTTTCTCCTGTCCTTTCCTTGTCTCCTCTCCTCCTCCTTGTCTCCACTCTCTTCCTCTCCTAACCTTGACTACTCACCACTAATCCCACTTCCTCTCCCTGTCTCCAATCCTTTCCTTGTCTCCTCTCCTCGCCTGCTCTACTCTGCATTCCTTGTCTCTGCATCTAAATAATTACAAAGATTGTCGTAAAAAACACAGCCTACATTACCATTTTCGTTAACTATTAGTGTATGTTGTTCAGTTAGTGTAGTGTACATTTCTGTATTTCAGGGGGGTGTTGAACTTGATACCTCCCCTGGCTACTCCACTGGTGTCAAATTATGTTCTGGAACGTTCCTCTCACAGCTCAGTGGTCAGCATGTATCTGTAGTCTCCATCTCCACCCACCAGCCTCCATCTCTTTATGTATCTTCTACTCTGTTCATCAGTTGAACCTCTGTGTCTTGTTAATTCTCAATGAGATGTCTTTGTTTTTTTCACAGCGCTTCAGGGTATTGATGAATGGACGGTTACTTACTCACCTAGTAATGTCTGCGCTTTAAGAAAATCGACGGTTGACCTCAGTTGCACTTATGAATACCCTGACAACGTACAGTACCACCCTAACACAGTCTATACACTGTGGTTTACTAAAGTATCCAACAGTCAACCTGTTGATCTGCGAGGTGATGCAGACTATACAGGTCGTGTTGGATACAGCTGTGGAGAGGTCAGATGTACCGGGTCCAGATGTCATGGAACATGTACCCTGAGAATCAAAGAACTGAGAGAGAGTGACTCTGCTGTCTACAAGTTTCGGTTCACAACAAACCAACCACGTGGGGAATATACTGTTGACCCTGGAGTGACATTATCTGTAACAGGTAAACTGTGTGTGTGTGTGTGTGTGTGTGTGTGTGTGTGTGTGTGTGTGTGTGTTCCTAATTATTTAGAATAATTGTGATTCATTTGATCTAACTCCCAGATCTCCAGGTGAAGGTGTCCTTTCCTGACCCTCCCGATCCTACCAGGGCAGAGCTGGAGTGTCACAGTAGGTGTGGTCTAGCTGGTGACCCTCCCTACATCTGGTACAGAAATGAACAGAATCTAAGACATGGAGAGAAGAACTTGGTCCAACCTCGGTCTGGAGGCAGCTATTCATGTGCTGTTGAAGGACACAATCTCACCTCTCCTTTTGTGTGTAAGTATACTCCACAGTACACTGACATGATACCAGCTGTAATATACCTTTTAGGGAAAATAACTATGTGTATATGTAATATGAATGGACCAAACTGCTGGTGTTTTATATAATTAATGAAATGTAACTGTTAACAGACGCTCCAAAGACCCCCTCAGTGACCGTGAGTCCCTCTGGTGAAATAGAGGAGGGCAGTTCAGTGACTCTAAACTGCAGCAGTGATGCCAAACCAGCAGCTAACTACACCTGGTTCAAGGTCAATATAGATAATTTCTCCAGAGACATGAACCACGGACAACCGCTCGTCTTTGGACACATCCTGTCTACAGACTCTGGACAATATCGTTGTGACGCACAAAATAAGCTAGGGAAAGAATCAGTCTCCATCTCTATCAATGTCCAATGTGAGTTAAACACAATACACAATCAAATGAGCTTAACTGTGCCAACATTAATAATCAACCCAAACGTCTAAACTTCTCCGATTTGTTATTATTAATACTGTCATGAAAAAAAAATTTGAGGCTGTTTTTACCTGTTTCTTTGTGTCTTCAGATGGACCCAAACACACATCTGTGTATTCAAGTCCCCCTGGTGAAATAGAGGAGGGCAGTTCAGTGACGCTGAGCTGCAGCAGTGATGCCAACCCAGCAGCTAACTACACCTGGTTCAGGGAACATGAAGACTTAGTGGAAGAATCGGGACAGAACCACACTATCACTAATATCCCACCTGACCTTGGAGGAAACTATTACTGCCAAGCTCATAATGAAATCGGACGTCACAATTCCCCCTTTTTATTCATTAAAGGTAATAGTTCATTTAAAATAAACACACCTTACACACAGTTACTCATTGGCCTGCAGTTGGCTATCAGTGTTTGAAATCGTATTACTATGTTCCAGTGACATCATCATCACATACAGCAATGGTAGCTGTAACAACCAGTGTTATGTTACTGGCCACCATACTTCTCCTTCTCGTCTTCCTCTGGTTGAGGTGAGACATTCTCTCTCCCTTTCTTGTTTTCCATTAACTTATCCTGTTGCTTAATCTCTCTGTTCTCTTCTCCAGAAGAAAGAGGGCCTCCAGAAAGGCATGTGGACAGGGAGGAAGGCCAGATACTGTGGAGGAGGTGAGACACAGCAAGCCATTTATTATTAACCCATCATTGACTTAGACACACAGTGGAAATAGAAACCACAACACAAAACCACACATATAATATATAGTTGTTTCCTTAGTAAGTGTCCTTTGTTGCTCTAGCTCTGTCGCTAGGAGAGACGAAGAATGTGACGTTAAACCCTCAGCCTGATTTGGAAAATTCAAAAGACTGTTATAGAGTCTGTTACAGACCTCCCAAACAGAAGGAGTGTTCTTAAGTGTTCTTTTAAAATTCGGGACTGATTGCTGCAGTCATAATATACTGTTACACATATACTGTTACACAAAGAGTGTATCTTACTCGGCGATCCAAATGTTCTTACAGTGTATCTTATCTGGGGATTTTCATACAAATGTGAAAACACCAACAAGCTCTCTTGTGGTTGCCCTTAGTAAGTTCATTCAGTTGTGAACAGATAGAACATCATTTCTAGATTGTATGATGAATTGGAAAGAGACTAAATGTGTAAGTCAGGTGATTTCATCTTTAGCATTAGTGATCATTTGATTATTTCTTGCACCTTTTTAAAATCCTAAAAGTGATGCTGGAACAGGGAAACATCTGCATAATGTTCCATGAAGAGTTTCCAAAAGATTGATTAATTCACACAATAAATTAGCAGGATTGGTCAGGTGTGCTAAATTTGTGACAGTGTAGATCGGCTAGTTTTAATGAACATTGTTCCCATGCCTGACAAACTAAACACTAGAAGGATTAGGATTTATAGCAGTCTGCATGAAAAAATAAATTGAACAGTGAGATTTTAGGACCGAAAACGATGGAAAGGGATGAAGCAGATAAAGATAGAATCGACAAATGTCAGTTTAAATATTGATGGTCTTCAGTATCATATAACAAAAGGTGGCTCAACACTTTCTTCACAACTGTGGTTTTCCCTTTGTCTCAGATTTGCTCATTAGCTCTTAATATAAAAACTCCATCATTGAGAGTTTCTACCAGGACAGAAGTGAGGGCTTTGAGCTGGCTGAAACGGCTGATATGAAGCGGCCAGGTTGTTGCGCTCCAGGATCCCACTGGAATGGTCGTTAGATCTACTGAAGGTTTTTTCATACAGTAGACCACTGCACTTGTTGATTCACTTAAATTGATTTAGGCTAAGTGAAACATCAATAGAGTGGTTTAATCCTTGTGGGATCCCCAGGGGTCGATTCTTGGCCCTGTTTTATATTTGATATATGTCAATGATAGATATGTTGCGACATACTTTCAGCATTAATCTCCCGGATGTTTAATGTTTAGAAACCTGAAATAAAACAAAACCACACCAGTGCCACATGATCATCAGTATTGTTTGTATGCTTTCTCTGCGGCAGTGTTGCCATGGCACCTGACACTATGTTATGGTGGGGTCACCTGGGAATACAAACTTCAGTTTAATCCATTATCAGTCTGGGATTTAAGAATGACTAATTGACAGGGTGAAGTTTGCTTCAAGAGTGAGATCTAGGGTGAGATCTAAAAGATAAACTGGGATCTTGTGAAACATCTGCCAGTGAGAAGAATGATGATTTTTGAATGGCAGTAATGATTTCTAATTAAATTTTAAAGAAGCAAATTAATTAATGTTATGGAACGGTTGTAGGAGCTCAACAGATAGAGGAAACCTTGCAGAAAGCACTTGAAGTGAGGCCTACAACAGCCTGCATGGTGGGACCAATAGTCACCACCAAGGGTCTCTAGATTAACAAGAAACCCATGACCTTCAGGACTGTGTTCTGGACTGTTCAGGAATTGTTTAGTGCTTTCTAAACGTCCTCTTCTGTCCTCACTCCCCGATAGCCACTTCCTGTTCCTGTGTATGAAAACGCCTCAGCTCTGACCAATCAAATGGTTCCTACACTTGGAGAACGAAATGAAGAGAAGGATGACGACCTTCACTGTGCCAGCATCCACGCCTCTCGCTCAGAGAACCAGGAAGTTCCTCGCTGGTTGACTGGCTCTCGTGTCCAATCAGACCAGACAGATACATCCTTTTACTCTGTGCTCAACATTAAGAGACTCAACGCTGTCCCTGGGTAAGCTTCTTAGTTCAGAAATAGAATCTAAGTTTTTGGACTTCATCAACCCAATGGATGTTTCACAGGCTGACTGAAGTTCTGTCTTTTCAGAGAAAGTGACCAGACAGAAACCTCAGAAGTTTACAGCAACGTCAAAGAATAACCTGGAGATTGAACCAGTGGCAGCAGCACGATGTAAATAGTAGTGAAGAGGAGGTTTTGGGAATATCTAGTGCTGGCTTTAGACCAGGGGTCGGCAACCCTAGGCACGCATGCCAACACTGGCACGTGGCAGCATAATCATTGGCACACTTGAGAAGAAAATGTCACAGCACAATGTGGCAGCATAATCATTACTACCGGGTTTTTTTGCACTTTATTTTGTTTTGGGCATTTCCTCCCTGTGTATGTTTAAATGAGATACTGAAAGCAGTGTTCTGAAATGGGATCAATTAATAGTATGTAGCCTAAACCTATGTTGTGAGTAATAGAGAAGAAAATATTTAAAATATTGTGGCAAGTGGCCTGTATGCATCGCCTTCACATGGTTTTGCAAAGCTGTACATGTCTTAAAGATATGAGGATGGTTCCAACATTCTCATATATTCTCGGTTTCTCACATTGGAAATATGTTTTTGAATGAGTTTCTGGAAGTTGTGTTTTAAGATGGGACATATGTAATTATAATTTGCAATCCCATGTTGCAAATATAACAGCAAAAAAATCATTATACAATTCCAGGTCTTCTGGAAATGTTTTTGGTCGCTGTGTCATAATTCAGCTTAATATATAATATATTTTTGCTTAAGGCACACATTAACGAGAAAATGTCAAACTGGCACTGCATGTTGAAAACTTTGCTGACCCCGGCTTTAGACCAATGGGAGTGTCGGTGAGAACACAGGGTTGTCCAGTCAGAGTTCCAAGTTTTATGGGCTTTATTGTCCAAAGGTGTGAGCAGGACTGTATGCATGCGTGTTGGTGGGTATGATGCTAACGTGTAACTAGGTATAATGGGTAGGTAGTTAGGTTGGATATATGTGTGTTAAGGTAAGTTGTGTGTGTGGCAAAGCCTGATTTCCACCGGGGACGTAAGCGCCGCGGTCACCGCTGCTGATCGCTGCCACTCTAATCAAAGAAACCATTCCCACCGGGCGCGCTGCGGAACGTCTTAGCATCCCAGGAGCATCCCAACGTCTCAGCGTCCCAGGAGCGGCGCGCTGCGCCGCAGCACTATCATTCCGTAGCACTTCTATTTTTGACGCAAGACGTTGCTGAACCGCGTCAATTTCAACAGAGCAGATCGAGCCGGGCAGGAAGTGAAAAAGTAAAAGCCATAGAGCATCCGGTCAATTTTTTAAATAAAACCAGAGCCCGTCTACGAAGAGCCTGGGCACTCCCTATACGCCCCATTGTACCGATTTTGGTTGTAGTTCCATGAGACATCCACTGGGGGTGATCGCGGGCGAGTCCAGATTGAATGGGAGTCTATGGGGCTAGACGGCTAATTATGCCTCTTTCACCTGCTTGTCGTTGAAATATCGCAAATTTTATTGTAGATTCCGCAAGTTCAATATAGATTATGGTTCAAAAGTCAAATGAGTGAGTACTTATGTCCTTTCGATTTCTTACAGTTTGGGCCGTTGTTGGCCATACACGCTAGCATTCTGCTAATGAATGCTGATTGGTCAGGGACGGACTTGCGACTGATTACGACCAGAGACCCCTCTTGACGGCATCTGAAGCTGAAGAGCAATCAGAAACGTGTTAACTCAATTTTTGCGTACTGTATTTATATTTTCCTGCAGGCCCTTTTATTTTTTAGATAGTATGTATGGTGAAAGTACATGGGCATAAATGGAATTTCTTCCATTTCTTGTGTTCAATGTTCAATGTGTTATATACACGGTAGGTACGGTATGATCACCTTAAATAATACAATATCCCATATAGTCAATTTCCCGCTCAATATCATTTAATCTGTCATTGTCTATTTTTCGAAAATAAAGATGGTTTAAAAAAGAAATGCCTCGTAAATGTGCAATGATAAACTGCACTTACAGTGGAAACGGATTGTCCGTCTTTTCGTTTCCCAAGGACAGAAAAAGGTAACGTTCTTGCTTGCTCCTGTATGAATGGTCCTAGGCTACCTGAGGCTTCACCTGGTAAGGAAAGTTGCGCTGGAGCCCGGGTAATATCGCACATGGCTTATTCAAGTTGCGCGCTAGACATTCTCTAAAGTGTCGAGACTCAAGCACTTAACTTACCTTAACCGATTGTTCCATACAAATGGTTAGTTAACGATTTAACAACTTCAACATCTGCTATTACAGTCGTTATTTTTTTGTAGGACTTGGGCTAATGACCTTGCACAGAGGGAAAACCATCTACACCACTTGTCATTGATTTCTATGCATTCACTGATCTTTACAGATGGGTTTGTTTTAAGCCATTGAATATAATTGCTCTGCCATGCAACACATTATAAGCTACACATGTTTGTTAAATGAGAAATATGGTCTGGGTCACATTGAAACAGTAACAGTTGTATAACAGTAATTATACAAACATTATACCAACATTGCAACAGGCAAGTTTATTCAAACATCACACTAACAAGAACACAATAAGAACAGTAAATAATAAAAAAAAAAAAAAGAGAAATGATTTAACAACACTGAACAGAGGCAGGGGAAAAGGACAGAGGAAGAAGACTTGTCCGTTGTCACAGCATCAAGGTCCGACTGTAGAGATCAAGAAAGGAAGAGGCATGAGGAGAACAACAGAACACTGCTCTCTAGCAGACTGTTTACTGATGTAAACTAAATTGATGCAGTCTTAAAATTATGATTCTAATCCAGGTTTCTATTTTAGGAGAAAGAAATGGCTCATAATCGTTAAAAAAAAAAAAAGCTTTATCATCGGCACTAGTGAGGATTAGAAAAAAACACTCTGTAAGTAACATACATATGTAAAACATTCGCGCATTTCTTTTTTTTACATTAGCTCACTTAAACTCTGTAACTAGGGTGATGTCATCACATGTTTTTAACGCCTTTTTAGAACAGATACGTGACCTTAAAAAATGCAATATTCAGCTGAGTTTATTATCTTAGCCCCACCTTTTGATAGCAACTTTCAAATTACTTGACAAAAAATTACATCGTGAGAAAAGTGGATTCTGAGGATAAAACTCTGTTGGCTCCCATTCATTCTGGACTCGCCTACGAGCGCCCCGAGTGGTCAGAGATTATTACTGCAACCAGTCCAGAAAACCAGAACTAACCCGCGAGTGCCCATTCTCCTCATATTAGACATTCTCTGATAAAGCCCAATACTCAGCTCAAGTAGCCTATCACAACTTCCCATCAACATTACGTCATGACCGGTGGATTTAGTTCAGCAGTCAATCAAAGGGTCTCAGAGGGTCGGCAACATGGACGACGAGAGACTGATTGTCGAAGTGGAGCAACATAAAATAATTTATGAAATAAATCCTCCTTTTTATAAGGACAATGTCAGAAAGGACAAAGCCAGGCATTTAATTGCAGTAGTTTTGGGAGTGGAAGGTGAGTACATTAGGTTTAGGATTATCGCGTGATCTCGTGTGAATACGGCTGGCTCGCAAGGCAGCGCTTTGCGAGGCAGCGCTACGCTGCCGTTACGCGCCCGGTGGGAATTGACGCAGGGTAGAGTTCGCAGCCGTTCCGTGACGCGTACATCCCCGGTGGAAATCAGGCGTAAGGTAGGATATGTGCTAAGGTAGGATGTATGGCTAAGGTAGGATGTGGGGCTAAGGTATGTGTGCTAATGTAGGATGTATGGCTAATGTATGTCTGTTTGGCTAAGGTATGTGTGTTTGGCTAAGGTATGTGTATGGCTAAGGTTTGTCTAATGTAGGATGTTTGGCTAAGGTAGGATGTTTGGCTAAGGTAGGATATGTTTGCTAAGGTAGGATGTATGGTTTCTGGGAAGCAAACAAAATGTACAACAATCAGCTCGACAATGCATTGCCACAAATTTAGTTCAATAATAAATCTTTCAACAAGCCTTATAAGGTTTCATAACAAAAGACAACAAGACCACAAAACGCACAGAAGGAGTTCAAGGTACAGTTCTCAAGGTGTTCCGTGTCTCTGAACAAAGGAAAGGGGTATGGTCACAGGTGAGGCTTAAATAGTGTGTGGCAGGGCAGGGAGTAATTAACTGATTGATATGGGCAAATTGGGAAAACGAAGGGTCAAATAAAGGGGTGTAACTCTGGGTCTGTGAGGTGAGGAGGGAAGCAGAAATCTTCCAAACAGCCGCCCCCAAATTTGTCCAGGTCACGCCAGAGGGGTTTGTCTTGGGGCAACAGGCGCACTTGGTGGAACAACCTTTGCAAATGCAAAGGTTGTGGAAGTAGGACAGCCAATGCAACAATAATATACATGTACTATGTTACTTTTGCAAAAAATGAATACATCAGATGAAAAATATATTTAATCCAACATTGAAAATATAAACAATGTTGGCCGAGCCACATTGTGTTTATTCATGATGAAACTGCTCCCCTCGTTCCACAATGAGCCCATGCAAGCTTGCGCCAAATGTGGAAAGTTGATTTCAAATAAATATTGAATATGAAACTAACTACGACGGTAGTAACATGAGGTGGCGAAACTTTGACAGGATCCAAGGTCTTTGATGCCTCTGTTGAAACCGATGGTGGTTAAAGTTGTAATAGTTGTAAACATGAGCTCTATTGTTGAAGAAAGTGGCTGCTTCGGAAATATATCTCAGGGGGGGCAATTTTTCTGATAATGATTAATGTGACCCATTCAATAGGTGCGTTAAGCAAGGCAGTATCAATTTGTTGTTAGATGATTCATTCATAGAGAGATCCTTCTTGTATCCACTAGATGGCAACTCCATAAACAAAAATGGTGTAGCTCCACAATTAATTATTTAAATGAATCTAATGTTGAATGATGTAAATAAGCTAAACAGGAGAAAATATGTCGTGCAACCTAAAGACAGGGGCAGCATATTAAAAGGCACCCAGTGCAACTTTATGTAAACATTCAATGAAAAATAAACATTCAATTTCTAGTCTTTTTTACACGTAGTAAGTTTCAATAACTCCATACCATTACATATCGACATTCAAGGAGCAAAGATGAGACGTCGTTGTGTGGTGAGAACTGATAGAAAATCGTAAACAACAACAATCGCCGGTGGGGAGAAGCCATTTTTCCATTGACTGGAAGCCTGCTTTATTTATTGTAGGTTACAAAAAATAAAGAAAATGGCAGCATTGTTGTTGTTATCGATTTTGTATCAGTTCTCACCACACAACGACGTCTCATCTTTGCTGCTTAAATGTCGGTATGTAATGGTATGGATTTATTGAAACTTACGTGTAAAAAAGACTAGAAATTGAATGTTTATTTTTAAGCCTCGAAAGTTGCACTGGGTGCCTTTAAGTCAAGTATTAATTGACTAACCTTGAAAGATTTGGCCTACAAAAGAAGTTATCACAATGGTACACAGAAATAAAAAAATGTACATTCCTCAACATTGCACAAACATTGTCTTTTCATGAAATACAAAATAAGATGACAATACAGCATCTTGGTATTTGTTCAGATTGTAGGATCAAGAGCTTTCACAACCTTTACAACATTTCAAAGGTAGTGCAGTCAAACTATCTTGGAGTTGTTGGAGTTGAGTGTGTTCAATGTTCACCCTCCCAAAAGGCGCAAATGTCATCTCAATGTGTCCCACCAGTCGATACCCAAGCAGTGCTGTCTGCCGTGCTGCCGTCAGGGTGGAAGAGGGTCAGCAGAAGACGTTGGTAGCTTCTTCACAGCCTGTTATCCAGCTTTTTCTCTTGTATAAATTTGTTGAAATTCCTCGGGTTTATGACATCCCCTCCTTTGTAGAGACCTGTTTAATTATTGCAGATTATTTTGAAAAAAGAGAGATTAAAAAAAAACAAGGCAGGTCTGTGGCAGATCAGCGCCCCAGTGCCCTCAATGGGCGAGCCGCCACTGGTTGAGGTAAAATACCATATTGTTTTATCTGAAATCATGAAATATTAACGCCTGGAAACGTGTTTGTTTCTGGATGTCTTGTTCTGACAATGTGGACCATATATGTGTTGCTGTGTGCAGTTCATGTGAGAGAAGAACATTTTTTAACACAAAGCTGAGAATCGACTGGGCTACTGTCAAGGTGAACACGACTGCAACAGTCACGATGACCAAACCACAATTCGAGGAGAGGAGTCAGTTCTGAGAGATCACATAACGATATCCTACTTATGTAGCCAGCCTCGACTGCATCGGCTAATTCTGCAAAGTGTTAATGAGCCGGGAGACAACTGCTGCGCACGAACATACACGGAAACGCACGCACGCACACACGCGCTCGTGTGTGTGTGTGTGAAACTCAAAACTCGACCATTTATTCGTTAGAGTTGGATTTAAACTCAATGCAGGAACACTATTGGAGTGGATCGGACGAATATGGGAACGAAATTAATTGTTTGGAGTGCCGCGGCAGAACGAATGGGCGCATTCATATCGGCCCAAAGGCAATACAATGCGCTTTACAAATGAGAAAGGCGAGAATATAACCTGCCCCAAACCCACCGTTCTGTTTCATTGGGGTTTGTGGGTTCTTCAATAATGACACATTAGTTACTTAGAGATAGAACTTTACTGTTATATTTTGAGCTTCATTCATGTTAAAGGAAAGCCCACACTGGACCGAAAATCGGCGTTGGTGAGAAAATCGGTGTCGGTGACATGAGTATTTGGTGTGGTCGCTCAAATCGGCCACGTCGATTCATGTGTAATCGGCCATTCGAATCGGTCATTCTTTTACCATTCTGCTTGGTGGAGGGCTTGCATCAATAGCGAATCAGTGATCCCGGAAGTGAGGATGTTAAACATACCAGATAAACAGTGTAATCGAAGAAGAGGACCTGCTACTTCCGGTTTTCGTGTTTTTTTGCCCACAGTACAGATTAGCGCCGCCTGTTGTATTGGAGACATTACATCTCGCGCAAGCGCGGAACGTACGGCGTCGGATGTAATCCCGTAGGTGTGTACCGCCCATGTCGGTGTTTGAGTCGGCCAGATTAAATAGCCCGACTTCATTTACCGACGCAAATCGGGCAGTTGGTCCGGTGTGTGGTTGCCTACAGGTAACGTATATCTATCAGCTTCCGGCTTCAGCAGCTTACTTGACTCGTCTAACCGGAGTGCCCCCTGCTGTCAGCACATGATAAGATATACAAAATGTGTTTATAACCTAACATTACTGTTGTTTACTTGTTAAAGGGACACTGTAATATTTTAAGTCATTTATTACCTCAAATCAACGTATTCATTCATAAATAAGTCCTCATTGGTGTAAAATTATCTCTGCCAAAAATCTCACTTATCCTCCTGAACGAAGAATAATTAATATGTAGTTACATGGGACGGGTAAGCTTCATGGAGGCTTCCATGTTCTTCCGGTCTATGAACTGCCGAGAGGGACAAAAAGCACTATGTGGTACAGGAAATGCAAACGCGTTTTCACTCTGAGCCAGCGTGAATGATGAATGAAATAATTCACTATCTTGCTCGAGGAGTAATTACTCATACATCATTAGCTTACACTAATGATTCAATGTAGTTTGAAATTTGTTTGAAATGACGAACCTCATCATCACTCGAATGACTCGATGAGGTAGTATTGGATGTCATGACAGAGCTTCTTGGCACATACTGCCCGCCGTAGTTTTTGAACAAGCGATCACTATTAGTTTGAATGCAATATACAATTGTACCACACTTTTTTCAGTCTCATGTTCGGCCTTTGTGCTTCCCCTCACAATGATGTCCTCCATGGATGTGTCCACTCCGTCCAGGTCTTCATAAATCATGTGTACCGTTTTGTGATACACTTCTGGCGCTGATACAATGCCAAATGGCAATCGCAGGAACCTGTATCTGCCAAAGGGACTCCTGAATGTGCACAGTTTTGCACTTGCTTCGTCTAACTTCAGCTGCCAAAATCCTGATGATGCATCTAGCTTGCTAAAGTACTTAGGATTTGCAAACTGTGACATTATTTCCTCTCTTGAAGGCAGTTTGTAATGTTCTCTGTTCAGATCTCTTGGATCCATACAGACTTAGTTTTTTGTTCTTTTTCTCCACAATAACAAGAGAACTCAGCCATTCGGTTGGTTCATCTATCTTTTCTATCACTTTCAGGTTTCCCATCCTCTCCAACTCTGCTTTCAGCGGCTTTTGAAGAGCAAATGGCCCTTTCCAGCGGCACACTTTTGTCCACTCTTATGGCCCTTTCCCATTCCTTTGCTCTAAAGAAAATCTCAGCCCTAGCCCTCGCTGTTGCGCGTGCACGCACCGTGGAGCAATGTCCCAATACCACTTTAAGGTAGCTTTAAGGGGTAAGAGGGAGGGCTAACATCCCCTCAAAATTGAGATTTTCGATGGGCACCCTCAAAGCGATTCAGTTCTGAAAACGGAAAATCAAGAAATATCCCAGACAAGATGGAGGACGAAAAGATGCGACAGGATTGGAAAAACACAAATGTAAGTATTTTCTCTGTAATTAACTAGTAATTATTTTATTAATTATACTCTGCAGCCCGGCCGTGGGCTTCGAAGCCCGGCCAAGGACTCTCGGAAGATCGCGAAAGTCTGTGGCCGATTTTCGCGGAAGATCGCGGAAGTCCCCGGCCGACTTTCGCAGGCCGCCCGACCCCGGTTCTCGGCCGGGATGCATGCCCCATCACGGGCTTTGCATCCCGGCCATCGACCGGGCTGCAGACCGGGCTGGATATCATGTCGTATGATATCCAGATCTTCCATGTTCTAGTGACTCCAGGTTAAAAATAAGCTTTACTATACTAATATATTAGATTAGATTAGATTAGATTAGATTAGATTAGGCTTTATTGATCCTTTTGGGATGACTCCCTCAAGGAAATTGATTGTCCAGTAGCTTACAGAAAGAAACACAACACAATATTAAATTAAATTATATACAATATAAGATAAACAATACACTCTAATATAACTATAAAAAGTAAAATAAAAAGTAAACAGTAAACAATAATTATAATATAAGATAAGATAAACAATAAACTCTTAACTAAATAACTATAAAAAGTAAACAAAACAGTAAACAATAAACTCTTATCTAATATAGAAAGTAATTTTAGTAATATTATTAGTTATTAATTATTAATATTCTATAAGTAATATTATATATACTAATATATATATTATATTAGTAATATTCTATAAGTATTATTATACTAATATATTATATTATATTAGTAATATTACATGGTTAATCAATGTATTTTTTGGCAGTACTATATTGTGTACATAGCTATTATATATTGTACATAACATATGGCCATATCACCCAGTTCTGGCATATAATTCCTAATTCCTTCTTATTCGTTTTCTTTCAGGACATTTCAGAAACGGGATTGGGCCTATGTGTGTTCCTGAGAAAGGCAACCGAGACCCTGTAAAAGATCCTCATTTTCATTCATCAGCTCATCACAGTCTGTATTTTCTTCACTTTCTACAACAAGCACTCTCTTGACTAGGTTCAGTCTCACACAAGCAGATAAACCTAGTATGGACTGCACATTCTTCTGCACCACTATGAATGCTAGCGTATGCTTTTTATCTTTGTGCGTCACTTTTACCATGCATTTTCCTTTCAAAAGGTATGGCTGCTCCCGAGTAGCCCTTTACTTTTGTTTTTGTTGCATGTATTTTAGGTCTGGGTCTTATTTACTTGAACACTGCCTCTGATATCACATGTACTTGAGCTCCAGTATCCAGCTTAACATCTACATTTTTCTCCGTCAGTGTTGTTGTCCAGTCCTCTTCCTTTGTGTTGTTTTCCATCACTGCATCCACATAGAATTCCTCTGTGTCATTCAAATCCACTGTATGGACATTGCTTTTTTGTGTTTGACTCTTACAGCACCGGGCATAATGGTTATCTCTGTTACAGTTGTTGAATTTTTTTCCATATTCTGGACACTTTTTAGGTGTGCCACATTTACCACACGTCTTTCCTTTTGTCTCTGTTTGCTGGTTTTGCATCATTTTCTACTTCAGGGGCGGTACACTTCTTTTTGAAAGCTTGGCGTGCTTCCTTTTGCACCGCATCTATATTGCAGCTTTCACTTAAGTTATTTTGCTTGAGCTTTCAACGTCTCTGTTGCTCTACACAGAGTTAATGCTTTTTCTAAATCCAGATTGACCTCTCTCAATAGCCTCTCTCTTAGACGATTATCTGGAATCCCGCTGTCTGTCTGTTATTAAAGAGTCTGTCAGCCCTCCAAATTCACATGTCTTGCTTCTGTTCCTTAGATCTGTCACATACTGATCAATCGTCTCGCCTGTTTTCTGTACACATGTGAAGAATCTGTGCCTCTCACACGTCACGTTTCCCTTAGGTTCACAGTAAGCCCCAAGGTTCTCCATCAATTCATCCAGCTTCATATTGTCTCCAGCAGTAGCAAAGGTGAAGTTATTATATACTTCCAGCTAGTGCTGTGCGATATATCGAATATACTCGATAGATCTCCAAAATAACTGTGTGAGATACATACAATTATTATATCGTAAGTATCGAGTATTTTACGGTCATCTGGTATTTTTCAAGCGGCAACCGAGACTTGGCATGGTTTCGTGTTTAAAACATTCTCCGATGGCTTTCTCCCTCTCCCTCATGCAGTAACGTGAGTGAGGGGTAAAAAAAAACACTTGCGTCACACTCACCAACCAATCCCACGCGACATCAAGGTACGGAAGGGAGGGAACTAATTTTCAAGTTTCTTACGGTTTGCAGCGCCGGCCGGCTCAGTGTAGCATACAGTATCCTAAGCCAATTCAATCCACAAATGAAACATGGAAGCGGTTGAACTGCTGGTTCCTAAAATAACTAATAAGGGTTCAGTGATCTGGCAGTTTTTTGGATATCGAGAGGAGGACGTGGAGCAAAACACGCCAATGCTTGTAACGTCTTTTCTGATCTGATGTCGTCATGGTTACCAGCTGCTTGCTCCGTAACAGTTACACGCACAATCAGAATGCAAGGTGCTCCCTCGTCTTATGCTACTTTTCTAGCTATAAGTTAGCCTCGGAAAACATCTGTTTTTCCCTACTTCAAGCAACCATAAAGAGTTAACTGGGACGTGTCTGCGTGGTTTGTTGTGGTTTGTTGGGGAGAGGAGTTATCTGTCTGTCGACCCCGGCAAGGCACTGGGGGTAGAGGGCAGCACACCTACAAATTCTAAATAAATTAGATTCAATGGGCTCAAAAATATCGAACACGTATCAAAATGAGTTTATAATATTTTAGTTTAATTCATTGCAATGGCCTACATATATAAAAAATGCTGCCTAAATTAGTTATTTGTGAAAAATATTTTTAGATGACTCCTTAATGAGCCTTAATGTTTATAAGCCTCACCCCCGCCCTCCTCCTTGACCCGCCTCGCTCCACCTCATTTGCATTATAGCTACAGACACCAAAACAGCGCATTTGGGGGAAGCTCAATGTGCCACTGGCTCGGAGTGGCTGTAACTCTGCACCACGGCTGAATTTCGGGAACGTCTTTGAATACAGTGTTAGTTGCCCACTAATACCTATATTAAAGAATACATCAAATAGCATGTCATGGGACCTTTAAGCAACTCCTATATTGTAGCCTGTATTGTACTGAAGGCCTACCTGGTGTAATACGCGTAAATGTATCATACCTATTAATAATAATTCATAAAACGAATTCTGTGTGTGTGTGTGTGTCGGTTATGATGGAGCCTTGTTTCATCCTGCAAACTGGTTTAGTCTCTAAAACCACGTCATTTTCGAGATTAGACTAACACGCACAAAATACGCCCTCTAGTGTCTGATGTGAATTTTGAAGCAATTGAGATCAAGGTAAAACGCAGCTGCAGGTTACAGGGGTGTTTCTAGGTTTCATAAATATCCGGGGAGCCCAGACGGAAAATAAAAATGCCAAAATTATTTCTATGCTTTATTTTGCATGAATTCTTTTTCATAATACTTCACCTAAATAAACAAAATGAACAGTTTATTATAGCTTAAAATTGCTACCTGACTGCTGTGCGGCTTTTACCCAAATGTCTAGAGTTCCATTCAAGTTATTTCAGAGTAAAATTAATTCAAGTGAGACAGACTTTACACACACACATATGACTGGGGATGGGATAGGATAGGTTAATTCACTTGCGGTGGTAAAAAGGTTACGTTTTTAAACCGTTTATTCTCTTGCCAGAAGGTCGATCTAGACTAGTACTTTTAAATAATTCTAAATATTTTTACTTTTATTTATTTTTCTAACCCAAAAATTATATTTGGGGCTAATTAAACACAGGGTCTGTGATTAGGATGTCTGGGTTCAGGGTCTGCGTTCAGGGCCTAATCGATCAGGTAAACACACGTCCTGCCGTCCTCCGAGCTATTTGCAGACAAACTAGACCAGCCCATGAACATTTAAAAATGTCAATTCAAACATTCCTGTATAATTAAGGTGTATGACAGCTCCCTCTGCTGGACAACAGTCTCACACCAAACTACATTTTCCGTTAGAACCAACGTAGCTATTGGCGCGTTTCCACTGTAGGGTGCGGAACGGATCGGATCGCAAAGGTGCGGATAGGGTCGCGTTTCAACCGCCAAAAGTGGGCGTGACCCGGACTTAGCCGTACCCGTTTTGGCCAGTTTTGGCCTCGTTTTCAGGACTCCTCCGTTGGGGTACTGAAAACGAGACCAGACGCCTGAAAGGGTCCCGGGAAATTCTAGCTACACACCCCCTCCGTTGATTGGTCGACAGAATCATCACTTCCGGGCAGGGGCGCCGAAAAGGGGGCATAAAGGAGTCGGATTCTAGCGGCCCATGATGGAGGGGAAACAAACAGTAGCCTCAAGGTATTATTCTTTACAATTAACGTGTCACGTAAAACGCTTGCTTGGGCGAACAAGGAGGTGGAGACGTTCGTCTGCATTCTTGGGGAGGAAGACTGTTTACGTAGCTGCCGCGGCAATCGACATCCGGCCTACCACAAAGGGTACTGTCGGCAGTGGAAACGCGACCTCGGAACTGAGCTGGGCTATACCGCCCCCTCCCTACCGCACCTTTGCGATCCGATCTGCACCCTGCAGTGGAAATGCGGCATATAGTACATAGATGTGAGACGGGTTGGTGGATTGAACATGTTGTAGTAGCAGAGAATGGCCTGCGGGGTAGAATGTAGGCTACATTGTTAAATACATGAATAGGCTTGAATTTAGTAGTAACACAGAGGTTTCATATTTTTACAAAAGGGATTCTGTGAACATTGCTACGGAAGAGGATTAGGGCCACACATGTAAAAAAAAAATAAGTTCTGACTTTATTCTCAGAATTCTGACTTTAATCTCAGAATTCTGACATTAATCTCAGAATTCTGAGATATAAAATCAGAATTCTGACATTAATCTCAGAATTCAGAGGAAAAAGTCAGAATTCTGACTTTTTTTCTCAGAATTCTGAGATTAAAGTCAGAATTCTGACATTAATCTCAGAATTCTGAGAAAAAAGTCTGAATTCTGACATTAATCTCAGAATTCTGAGAAAAAAGTCTGAATTCTGACTTTAAAGTCAGAACTACGGGTATCTGTAAGGACCAACCTCCGTGGGAGAGACACTTTAGCTGTGTTCGAAATCGTTCCCTATACACTCGTTCCCTATTCCCTATATAGTGTACATGATATATATATATATTTGTGTGACGCAGACAGATGCGCCCACATCAAGTAAACAAACCGGGCACTCACGACGAAAGCTGGAGGTTGTATTGATGTTGAATGTTACATTTCCTTGTTTAATTAATTTTGAATGTTTAATATTCTATGTTAAATCCCAAATAAATTGTTGACATTTCTAAACGAAAGCCGGAGACTCCATCATTAAATGTATTCGTTTTCGCGGTTATTCGGCTTCTTCTTCTCCCCTGGAAAAATACAACCGCATTGCATTGTGGTATACGGGAGTAACATGTAGGGAACATTGTATGTACCCTATTTTAAGTCCACTATATAGTGCCCTATATAGTGGACCACTGAGAATTCGAACACCCTAGAAAATGGCGTGCACCTTATTTGGTGCACTACATCCATGATAGGGAACGATTTCGAACACAGCTTTTGCTTTATGCAGTAGGAGGAAACCTATGGAAAGCCAAGAAGGCCACAATCCGGCCCTAGAATGGCGCGGTAAAAGTGTAAAACCGCACGGATTCTGTGCGGTTTGGCAAGAATTCCGTACGGATTCCGTACGGAATCCATATGGATTCCGTACGGTTTTGAATGACTAATAGCCGCGGCTATTAGTCATTCACTCCGGCTATTAGTTATTCACTCCGGCTATTAGTTATTCACTCCGGCTATTAGTTATTCACTCCGGCTATTAGGTATGCAGAACGAGCCCTCCCTCTTCTTTGCTTGACCACTAAGTTTGAAGGCTGTCTAACCAATCAGTGAAGAGAAATACCAGACTAAAGTAACACATTGTCGAGACTAGAGCTGCAGTGCCTCCATGTTTCGCCGTAACATAAAGCTGTGTTGTCTTTACTAGTTTCACTATAATGTAATGACCACCACTAGCTAGTGGATAATACATTTGTGTCTAGTACAGTGATATATTTGTATATGTTAGGCTATATATTGAGATGGCAGTGTGCGAAATACCGTCAATATTCGGGGATGCCCTCATCCCCAGATTGTTCTCGATATGCAGTAGCCAGCTAGGCCATAACATTACAATATTTCATGGATGCAAGCAAGCCAAGACAATCAATCTATATCTATAGCCTACATGACAACACACACACACACACACACACACACACACTGGTAAAGCAATAGGAGCCTGCATTGGCTAAAGTTGTTGGGATGCACGTTATTTTATAACAGGGAGGGGCAAAGTTGTGCATTACAATGCAAACACGACAATAATTGGCACCGCTCTTGCGCACTCAGAAGAACATGAACTGAATAAATGCCAGGTATATAGCATATCGAGACGGGCACACAATCAGTGCATTTGCAAATGAGAGCCTGCAGTATGACCGATCTTGTGACATTATTTAACCATCCATCTACAGCTAATACGATCAGACAGATACATCATTGATCACATATAAGCCCACAAGCCCAACATCACCACGGCAGGTGCGCTCTCTCTCGCACATTCACACAATCACTCCAACTTCTCCAACTCCAAGGCAAAGCTGTTTCACTAAGACCACAAACAACCACAACTAACCAGCCTACATATCCACAACAATGCACAACAATCAGTTCTATACATTGCGTCTATCTTCTGTTTGGCGCACATGGCTAATTTGCATACTTGCACAGGACTGTCGGCTCCGCTTGTCAAAAAAATAGAACGTATTTGTGAATAAATGCTTTGAATTCTGAATACTGGACTTGGTGAGCTTGGTGAGTTGGCTATGGGACGTGCACTTTTACCGCGCCATTCTAGGGCCGGATTGTGGCCTTCTTGGCTTTCCATAGGTTTCCTCCTACTGCATAAAGCAAAGTGTCTCTCCCACGGAGGTTGGTCCTTACAGATACCCGTAGTTCTGACTTTAAAGTCAGAATTCTGACTTTTTCTCAGAATTCTGAGATTAATGTCAGAATTCTGAGAAAAAAAGTCAGAATTCTGACATTTTTTCTCGGAATTCTGAGATTAATGTCAGAACTTAATTTTTTTTTACATGTGTGGCCCTAATCCTCTTCCGTACATTGCTGAATAACAATCATGTATATTAAATGTATTGCAGGAGTTTAGCTTGACATTAACCAAGTTAAAGGACAATTAAATGAACCGCACCAAACATATAGAAGTCAATGTGGGATTTTAATATATAAACAAAAACACATGACAATAGTTGAGTACACTTTTGTAAAGGAAAGTAGAGGAAAACATTTTCCCAAATGAGGCTTTTCAAAATGTCACCACCATTCCGAAAGCAAGTGAAGAGGTTTGTGTAAAAGCAGTCCTCCCTGACCAGCTCTGTCCCTGACTCTAAACCCTGACTCTCAACCCCTAAAGTTGAACCCTCTGAGGGCAGGAAGGCGCGCCTTCAGTGTAAAGGTTTGAGCCACAGAGAAGGAAGAAAAGAGGAAGTAGTAGAGAGTAGTGAAGTAGTGAGGTTAGTGACAGACGTGAGGGAAAGGCGTGTGGAAGCACACGTTACATGTGGGGTCAAGAAGATCACTCCCACTGGAGGTCATTGATCCATCAGCCTCAGACTGCTGAGCTCAGCAGGTCTTCTGGAGGAAGAGGCTCAGATGAACTGAGGAGACGGGACCAGCAGGATGTCAGGATCAGGGCGGGTTCAGCTCAGGTGTGTCTTCCCCCGACCAAACAAGATCAGGTGAGGTTCAGCTCAGGTGTGTCTGCCCGGAACAAACAAGGACATTGATTAGGTTCAATATTCAAATGATGCAACATTATCTGAACCAAAGATAATTCATTAAGGAGCAGGCAGGCTTTAGGGCGCCTTGCTCAAGGACGCATCACTGTATCCTGAGGACTTGAACCCAGCACCATTGGTTTGAGAGTTGAACCCCCAACCCCCTACCTAGTCCACTATGTCCAGATAATGCAAACTTATGAGGAATCCTTGATGGTAGAGTCCTGGTTGTCCTCAGAATTTGCCTTCCAGATGTACGGCTTCACCATCAGTCCTCCAGATTCCAGAGTCTCTAATGTAAGGTAACAAACACAGTAGTAGTTTGTCTCTAATGTAAGGTAACAAACACAGTAGTAGTTTGTCTCTAATGTAAGGTAACAAACACAGGAGTTGTTGGGCTCTAATGTAAGGTAACAAACACAGTAGTAGTTTGTCTCTAATATCAGGTAAAAAACACAGGAGTAGTTGGGCTCTAATGGCGTGTAACAAATAGCAGCTGTAGTTTGTCTGGTAAACAACCACAGTAGTATGCCGTAACTTATACTGGACAAACTAATCCTGCGTTACAAGTCCACTCTGTTTATTTCATGCAAACTTACGAGGATCCTGGTTGGTAGAGTGATGTCGTCCTCCAGAGTCTTTGCTCCTTCATCAGCTATCCACAGGCAGAGTCCTGGTCTGGAACAAACAGAGCAAGTCCGGCCCCAACGTCTGGAAACAAATATGTAGTTTGTCTTATTTTAAAGCCCTTTATTTCCACTTTGTTAGGTTAATACAAACTTACAATCCTTGTTGGTAGAGTGATGGTCATCCTCCAGATTCACGGCTCCCCTACCAGCTCGCCTCCGCTCCAGAAACACGTTCTAGTAAGAAAACACAGCGGTAGTTGGTTAACGCATGTCAAAGGAACAGCTGTATTTTGCCCTTTAAGTCAACCATGTAAGTAAATACAAACTTACGAGGAATCCTTGTTGGTCGATTCCTAGTCGTCCTCCAGCGTCTAAGCTCCTCCAGCAGCTCTCCTCAGAAAGAGTCCTGGTCTGGAACAAACAGCGGAAGTCTTGCTTCAACATGTGGTAAAAACAGATTTTAATATATAAACAAAAGCACTTGACAGAAGTTTAATACAATTTTGTAAAGGGAAGCAGAGGAAAACATTTTCCCAAATGAATCTTTTCAAAATGTCACCACCATTCCGAAAGCAAGTGAAGAGGTTTGTGTTAAAGCAGTCCTCCCTGACCAGCTCTGTCCCGACTCTAAACCCTGACTCTCAACCCTAACGCTGAACCCTCTGAGGGCAGGAAGACGCGCCTTCCGTGTAAAGGTTCGAACCACAGAGAAGGAAGAAGAAGAGGAAGCAGTAGAGAGTAGTGAAGTAGTGAGGTTAGTGACAGACGTGAGGGAAAGGCGTGTGGAAGCACACGGTTACATGTGGGGTCAAGAAGATCACTCCCACTGGAGGTCATTGATACATCAGCCTCAGACTGCTGAGCTCAGCAGGTCTTCTGGAGGACGAGGCGCAGATGAACTGAGGAGACGGGACCAGCAGGATGTCAGGTTCAGTTGGGGTTCAGCTCAGGTGTGTCTGCCCGGACCAAACAAGGACATTGATTAGGTTCAATATTCAAAAGATGCAACATTATCTGAACCAAAGATAAGTCATTAAGGAGCAGGCAGGCTTTAGGGCGCCTTGCTCAAGGACGCATCACTGTATACTGAGGACTTGAACCCGGCACCATTGGTTTGAGAGTTGAACCCCCAACCTAGTCCACCATGTCCAGATAATGCAAACTTACGAGGAATCCTTGATGGTAGAGCCCTGGTTGTCCTCAGGATTTGACTTCCAGATGTACGGCTTCTCCATCAGTCCTCCAGATTCCTGGTCTGGTTACAAACGTAATTTGTCTCCGATGTAAGGTAACAAACACAGTAGTAGTTTGTCTCCGATGTAAAGGTAACAAACAGAGGAGTAGTTGGGCTCTAATGCAAGGTAACAAACACAGGAGTAGTTTGTCTCTAATGTAAGGTCACAAACACAGGAGTAGTTGGGCTCTAATGCCGCGTAACAAAGTAGCAGCTGTAGTTTGTCTGGTAAACAAGCACAGTAGTATGCCGTAACTTGTACTGGACAAACTAATCCTGCGTTACAACAAGTCCACTCTGTTTATTTTATGCAAACTTACGAGGATCCTTGTTGGTGGAGTGATGTCGTCCTCCAGAGTCTTGGCTCCTCCATCAGCTCTCCTCAGCCAGAGTCCAGGTCTGGAACAAACAGCGCAAGTCCGGCCCCAACGTCTGGAAACAAATATGTAGTTTGTCTTATTTTAAATCCCTTTATTTCCACTTTGTTAGGTTAATACAAACTTCCAATCCTTGTTGGTAGAATGATGGTCATCCTCCAGATTCACGGCTCCCCTACCAGCTCACCTCCGCTCCAGAAACACGTTCTAGTAAGAAAACACAGCGGTAGTTGGTTAACGCATGTCAAAGGAACAGCTGTATTTTGCCCTTTAAGTCAACCATGTAAGTAAATACAAACTTACGAGGAATCCTTGTTGGTCGATTCCTAGTCGTCCTCCAGCGTCTCAGCTCCTCCAGCAGCTCTCCTCAGATAGAGTCCTGGTCTGGAACAAACAGCGAAAGTCTTGCTTCAACATGTGGTAAAACAGATGTAGTTGTCTGGTATATATGGTACAAACGCCGGTAGTTTGTGGTAGCAGTGTTCTACGAGAAGTGGCAGTGAGTGTGATGATCACTTCAGAGTCAAGCTCCATCTACCCCACGACAGAGATGTCCTTCACCAGGCAGGGCCTCCACCAGCTGCTCCACCAGGCAGGGCCTTCAGCAGGGCTCCTCCATCAGCTCCACCAGCACGGCTCCTCCTTCAGCTCCTCCATCAGCTCCTCCAGACATGGATTCCTGGTCTGGTTACAAACAGTTGGTCTCAGCATTAAATCACCTGGGGACGCAACACACCCCACCTCCTGCATCTGAGGTTCACTTGTAAAATGGAAGACAAATTTAAAACATATTTAAACACTTAAATTAGACAACGTCTGCAGATTGTCGCGTTCAGTAATTCATCCACTACGGTCGTAGCAGCACTAGTAACAATAATGGCTCATATGACTCCTGCATAACCCCGGTATGAATTAACTCAAATCACAGCTTGGCACAGATTTAAAGTCATTAGATGATCAAAAGCAGACCTAAACTACCGTGGATTTTAGTGTTTCAGATGAGCTTGGTGACGGTTACCCTCTGGTCCGGTGCTGCAGGCCCCTGGTCTCCTGCCTCAGTCTCCGGTCCACCCTGGCACCACAAGCCTCCGGTCCCCAGCCTCTCAGCCTCGCCTTTCAGATACAGCAGCAGGGTTATATCAGAATTTGCCCAACAATAAACTTAATTGACTCATCCGAAACCGAGTTACACAATTAATTGAACCATTATTTTATAACTCAAGGCTAGAAAAGACTTGAGACCAGACATGAGCATCCCGTTTTTGGGAATGAAGACAGAGAGAGTCCACAAGTTTAACGAAGTGGTTCAGGCCATGCATTGAAACTGACCTAAGCAGACTCTACTCACACACCAGAGCACTGACCTGTTCAGGACGACTTCTGACAGGAGGTGGAGGTCTGGCTCTGGCTGAGGAGGTGGAGGTCTGGCTCTGGCTGAGGAGGTGGAGGTCTGGCTCTGGGTGAGGAGGTGGAGGTCTGGCTCTGGGTGAGGAGGTGGAGGTCTGGCTCTGGGTGAGGAGGCAGACACCTTGGGACAAACTTTTTACCTTTTTAACCTTGTACAGTTCTGGATAATCTTCTACTGTAACATGTGAGAAGAACGGCCATTATTTTAGCTTTGATATTATCCAGTTGGTAACTCTGCAACAAAGTCGTTGTTTAACGTCATTCCATTGGGTAGGGTTTAACTTCTGTGGCAATTAATGGCCGCAGATATTTAGAACGTACAAAAGCTGAAGTAACAAACACTAAGCAGTATCGATATTAAATCAAATTTACTCAGCCATATTCAGGTGTTGGGTTCCGTTGAAGAACTGTCAAAATGTCTTCCAGCTTGAAATGATTTACAGCCTTCACCGATGTCAAAAATGGGCCCGCAAGTAGAAGGCCGTTTCGTACGCAGCGCGAGTCCCGTCAACGTGGTTAGAAGTACGGCGCAACCATCGAAAATTATCAAGATATTGTACGACGTACGTATCAGTATGTATTTACGTCTAACTGATCACTGTCTTGATTGTTTGTTTTGTCTTGTTTTTGTTTTATTTATCTATCTATTATTATTATTTTTCCACAATGTCTTGTTTTTAAACGATTTATGATAACTTTATGCTCTGTAAGGTGACCTTGGGTGTCTTGAAAGGCGCCCTTTAAATTAAATGTATTATTTATTATTATTTAATATCAAACTTAAGTTGTTTAAGATAAGGGGCAACAATTCCCAATGGAAACCGACTGAAAAATTGTTTCCGTTGGCAGCGGCTCGAGGTTGCGCAAATACAATCCAGAACGTTCTGCCAGATTCCCTCAGGGGACTCCGCTCCAACTAACTGCCAGGTGGCCTCTAATGTTTATCAAGACTACAACGTTCTATGCTAACCATTGGGACTAAATAAAGTGACCACACTCAGAAACCTCCACGGCGGGAAGCACAAACCGTCCGACCGGAATCCGAACATTCCGGCCGGAACCAACCAAAGAAAAAACATAACCAGCGCCTCACCTTGAGCTGAACGGAGGAAGATCCTGAAGTCCAGCGATGGTCTACATTAAAACACAGCCAACAGACTTACCTTGAGGAGATCTGTTTGTTGCTGTTGGTACCTTTACATTATTATGCACCCAGTGTGTACAAGCTATATCACTCAAAACCATACAAAGAACCAAACTACCATGTACGTCCCACAACAACTTTAAACCTCAAATCCTTGCCTAAGAACAATGGAATCATTCAATACAAAACCGCGTCTACATTTTACACTTATATAGATTATTCAGGGTACAAACCATACAGAGCAAATCTAAACGTTTAGCTCACAGAGAGCCAACCATAAGCCCTGCAACGTCACCTTGACCGCCTCATCACCAACAGCAAATCATGCCAGCCAGCCAACACATGTACAGGTCTAGTGAGAAGTGGGCATCTGAGCGAAAGGACTGCTCATAATAAATAGAAGCCCAATTACTGAACTATCCAATCATCTTCATGGTTTAGAGATTTACAGACTTGACATGCCATTGTGTTCTAAACACCTTTGTCTGCTCCCTCGTTACTTATAAAACTCTACATCTCCATCCCTAGAATGTTGCATCCTACTCATGGGGGTGTGGTCTGAGTGAGCAGAGATGCATGCTGGGATACAGTGCTGTCTCAAGTCTTCAGTTCTATAGACACGCCCCTCAGGAGAAACCAAGTGTTTGAGAATCTGTCGTGACATCAGTTGCATGAGCTGGAATATCCTTCAAGATGGCGCCAGGATACTCAGAGGAGAAAGGCCAAGAGGAAGATGTGAGGGTTCTTCCTCCCAGCCAGTGGAACACAACAACGGTCCTCATCAGAGTACCATGGAACACTTTGAAACATCCTCCTCTTTACACCTTGAAACCCCAGGGAAGGTTTCCTTACCTCCTCAGCTCGAAGAGCGCACTAGTTGGAGTTCCCAGATTGGTTCTGATTTAAGGGAACCAATCGTTCAGCTAGTCCTGTCCGAAACGAATACAGTTCAGCCTGAGAAGACGTGCAACTGAGAGCAAGACAAGATCCACAGGGCTCTCCATCAATCCAGCCAGGTAGGAAGAGCCGTCTCATTACAGGTCTGAAGGTTATCTTGAATATCCATTTAGGTCCCTTTCGTCAGACTCTCCTTTGGGAATTCCTTTTGGTGTCCATCCTCCATTGATCCTGATTGGGAATTCCTTTTGGTGTCCATCCTCCATTGATCCTGATTGGTCCTAGTTTGAAGTCACTGATCTGAACACGCCGCTTGCATCCTTTTACACTTGAGTTGGTTACCCTCCTTCCTGCCCAGTGTGTTGGATCACGCTCCGGAGCGTCGCTCTGGGCTCTTTATGTCTACTGGAGGCCCTTAAGTAAACGTGTGGCCGTCCATCAGGTATGATTTAATTGACCATTCCAATATCCCAAGCCAATCACACAGACCCCCGTATGAACATTATTACTGTCAAAGCAAGGCGGACACACACACATAGAATCCCATACCAGGTGGGAGACACACACACACAGTAGAACCCTAGCGATGACACACACACACACACACACACACACACACACACACTCCAACCCCAGCTCTCCTGCCAGGGCACCCAGAAGAGAACAACCAATGTCTCCAGAGAAGTAAATTACGTGCAACATTTTTCAGTGGCGTCCCACATTGGTGATGGATTATGCTTGGCGTCTCCAAAATGTGTCCCAAGGTGATTCAACGTCTCTGAAGTCGTGTCTTTGTAGTCCAGTGGTTTCCTGAATGAGGGGCCTTCACAGATGCAAACGGTGCAGCTTTAGTCAGCCTGAGGACAGGAAGGTCATCTGTTCAGAAGACCACCCAGTGGAGGGGGGTGGCTCTTGAGGAGCAGGATCCATATGGGGATGGCCCCAAATAAGACCTTCTTGGAAATGAAACTGTTCCTGAGGAGTCACGATGGCTGGAGGGGACTGTTGAATGTGTTCCATGGTTCTCTGTGTCAGACTGAAGTTGTGTTTTAGTCGTTGAGATGAGGAGCCCCCTCATCTCCCCCTGGCGTTTCTCCTTCTGAATCCCTGTCTCCATCTTAAAGAACATTCCAGTCCATGTAACTGACATCACAACGGTTTCTCAAACACTCGGTTTCCCCTGAGGGGGCGTGTCTACAGACCTGTAGACTTCAAACAGCTCTGTATCCCAGTATGCACCTCTGCTCACTCAGACCACAGCCTAATCAGTAGAGCAACACTCATGTGATGAAGATGCAGAGCTCAGGAGAGTAGCTGGAAAGAAGACTGAAGATATCAGAACCCAACCCATTACTCCAGCTTACAACGATAACTTGGGAGCCTGTAACCATTTTAACAAATCATTAAAACCAACATAAACCAAACACCCAAGTAACCCATGAACCAATAAAACATCCTTACCACTCAGATCAACCTTCAGGTAACGGGTTAACTCACCAGGAAGCCAAAATACATCAATGTGCCCAAGATTAATGAGAAACTTATGACTTACAGTTTGCAGTTCATCTTGATGGTTAAGTTGGGATACTCACAGAACTGCAGTTAAATATCCATGATAGACCTTTGAAGGAAGGAACAGGTTACACATGGTCCCCAAACATGGACACTATCCCACAGTTCAACAACTACCATCTCCATTAAATCAGATAAATGAATGACGATACAAATTCAGGGCTTTTGGGATCATCAAACTTTTAAATAATGATTAAAGATAATTAATTAATCCAGCTTTTTAAAAAAAATTATACTAATTATTGGACTATCATTAGTCAATAGTGATTTACCTCTTACTTTGACAAGTTTGAATGTATAGTCTCTAAAATGTTACTTGCAGGTAGAATCATTATTTAAATTTCAAATGAGAGTTAAACCACCACAATCTCAGATTTCCTTCACACATTATCAGTGAATTATATTCAACATACAAGTCACGTCAGTTGTGCTTTGCTACACAATTCTACTCACATCAGGTTCAGATGAGATGCTCCTCTTTACTTCAAAAAGTCTTTAACCTGTGAAACAGGAAGATATGTCAAATAAGTCACAACAGCCCTGCGTTTGGGAGACACGACACTGCCTAACAGTGGAGGACTCCAACGTACTGTCCGGCTCCCTCTTAAATGAAACGCACCAGATGCAACCAATTAACTGATTAAGAAAACCACTTGGCAGGCGAGCTGCGGCAGGGGAGCAAATTGCGTCCCTGTGTGTGTAGTGAGCGGATGTGGACAGCAGAGGGCGATGTTACCATACGAGAACATCTGCTCTCTGAGCGCTCTGCGAGATACCGTCTCCATTGCAACCGTAACTTGGCAGCATCCTGAACGGCCCTTTCAGGAGTGAGAAGGAAGCTTTCATCCAAGAGACCGGAGACTCATTCACTGGTTAAACTGGAGTCATCGCCTACCACCACACACACACACACACACACACACACACACACACACACACACACACACACACACACACACACACACACACACACACACACACACACACACACACACACCATACAGACAACAAACACAATACAGACATACATAATACACCATATAGATTCACACCGACCATATGCACGCACACACCCCAGATACATAGATTCACACACAATATTTATACACACAGCATTTTTTTTGCATGAACGTAGCTGGTGTTAAACACCACTGTCACCAATGTCAATTTACTTGCTCACAAGATTACATTATTTATGTATACCTATTTATGTTTGTGTTGAATCGTTTTTTTAGGGTCAGCCCAGCAAACGGAGGCTTTTGTGCGCCGGGTGGCGCACAAACATTTGTTTACCGGTGGAAGGGATAGTGCCACTATCCAATGTTGTAAAATTAATGCACAACCGATCATTTGCAATGTTTGTAATTTTTAATGAACGTATATAATTGTATTTTATATAATATACTTATGTGTTCAAACCACTGGTAGATTGTAGGCATATATGAATGAATTAATCAGATCAGTTAAATAATATATCCAAATAAATACATGTTTATCATCTCTTTCTTTGTCTTTTCCCCCCTGCATAATAGTAATCAACCGTACTGTAAATGTGATGCATGAATTAAGTAAAGACAATTTCACTTAGTTTTATAAAAATTTAATGGATTTTTCCTTTTAATAAAGACGATTCTATCAACCGCAACAAAGCTTTTGTGACTTCCCCAAAGAGGCTCCATGCGAAGGAGACATGACCGTATTCATAACAGACAAAAGTCAAATAAATATCGATCAGCTTGATTGCTGCCATGTTTTATTCATAAGCGCACATGTGTTTGCAAGCGGACACGCAGTATTAAAAAGCGGAAGCGGAAGCGCTTCCACACTAACAAGTCGTTTCAAAGTCTGAACGTTACAAACGCTAGGAAGCACTCGAGCTAGCACTCTAGTCTCATCTCCATAGGACGCGACTAGCAAGGACGCGTCCTAGCAAGGCTGCAGCCTTCACTTTGGGAAACAGCCAATAAAGGCGACGAGCCTTCTTTCCCATTAAACTGTAAACATGGCGTCAAGCGGTTCAACTGTTGGTTCACGTTGGTCCCATAGAGAAGTCGAGTGTATGTTAACCATTTGGGCAGACGGTGCGATTCAGGCACAGTTGTAGAAGACCCACAAAAATTCAGATGTATTTGGGAGTATCCGCGAATCAATGACTTTATTATGGTCCATGCAGCGGACGCTTAGTGATGACGTGTTACGACGTGATGACGTATGTACAAGAGCCTACCGTGGCCAGGCCACAGTTGCGACGGCCACGGCCAGATGGCCTAGTAGTGTGAGCGCAGGCCAGAGAACAATGGGGCCAGTTCAGCACGGTTAGGTGTGAAAACGGCCAACGGCCACAGCCAGATGGCCTAGGGTGCACTCACACTAGGACCGAACACGCACCAGACGAGGCAGACAGCCGAGTTGGAGAGACGCGGTAGGCGGAGAACGCACCAACCCGTACCTACGCCAATACGCTTCCCCCCAGGACTGAGTGGGAGAAGACGGGAGCGATTGAGACGCCGACCTCGCAGCCGGACCAGACCCGGAGACGGCCCCTTTCACCCCATAAGAGGAAGAACTTATGTTGTCTTTTGTTTGACCTTTTTTGCATGTGAGGCGAACAAATTAAAACCGTTGACCCGCAACCCTGTTTTGAGCGTCTCCTTTGAAAATCCCAGCCGCCGACGATCGGGGTTGCCACAATATACACGCACACACCATAAGTATACACCATATAGATACACACACACAATAGATACACCCATATAGATACACACCATAAAGATAAACACACAAAATAGACACACACCAAAGATTAACTTAATATAGATACAAACTATATAGATCCCCCCCAAACACATACACACACGCACGCACGGATCTGACTGGGGATAGGATAGATTAATTCACTTGAGGTGGTAAACAGGTTGTTGTTTATTCTCTTGCCAAAAGGACTATCTAGACTAGGCTACTTATAAATGTTTATAAATATATATATTTTATTTATTTATTTCCCAAAGATCATATTCGGGGCTAATTAAATAACATCCGAGGCTTTAGCCCCAAATAAAACAGCATAGTAGTGACGCCACTGGCAACAGGCCTCGCATATTAGACATTTTCCATCAATACATCATTTAGAAGTTTGGAATACCTTTTTTGACTAGCATTTCTGCAATCAAAGATAAAAGCTTTTAAATACCAACAGATGGCGCCATTTTTACATAGATTATTATTAACTCCAATAGTTCATATCTCATGGTTTGATTTTAGGGGGTCCTGAGAGTTGATCTTTACAAATCCTGTAAAGAATATTAGTGTGCAGACAACAAAAGTAACACATCAATGTAAATAAATAATAAACGTTGTAAATATATGGCCTGTTAGGCCCTTTGAGACTGTACGTGATTAAGGGTTGGACAAATAAACTGTAATTGAACGTATAGACGTTGATTAAATAAGCAGTAACATTTCAACATTTATATATGTAGGCCTATATGTTGATCAAAACAAAATAAATCAGGTCCAAAGAGAATGTTGTGGTCACAGAACCTTTATACTCGACACATAGGCCTACCATCCAGCCGTGTTTAATTTGACATTATGTCTATCATGAAAACATTTAATTCAAGTAATGTGGCACTATATGTTGGTTAAAGAAAACACCTATTTAAAGTCCCTTCAAATAATGTATAAACCAGCATATATGCTGCCAAAAATAATAATAATCAGTGTATCCCAACAGAGGCGGACTATAACATTGTAAAAATAATGAATTAAAAGTGAATCCTTGCTTTTTATTGATTATGAAAATGAACAGGCACCTATAACATGGAACTTGCACATCCCAAAAAAACAAACGTAAATAACACATCCCCATTAGTGTTGATCACTCACTACAAGCAGCAAGCTAAGAATCCAAACTACAGTGAAATGGGTGTGTGTGTGTGTGTGTGTGTGTGTGTGTGTGTGTGTGTGTGTGTGTGTGTGTGTGTGTGTGTGTGTGTGTGTGTGTGTGTGTGCGTGTGTGTGTGTGTGGGGGGGAGGGGATAGAAGAGGGGTACTGGATTATTTGGTGGTGGAAATGACAAGAGACAGATGGACCCTTGTCAACTTTCTAACAAAAATGTAATCTCCATGGATCTATACTGCTCATTAAACAGAAACTTGTTGCATCCCTGCCCCTCTAATGCCACTGTGACTGTATTTACAATCATTTCATCCCCGTCGCCATTTCTCACAGCACACCCTAAACCGCATTGAGAGCACTACTAATGAAGCTAATACAAAACAAGTCATTGGTTAAATAGAAATCTAGGTTATCAATATAGTTTTTAGGATAGCATCATGGTCATCCCCTCTCTACCGTTTTTCTATTATCACATTCACTCAAGATGCATTGAACATTCAATTGAACTAGACCCAGGAAAGATAATAGTAGTTAAAACAAAACAACTCAAGATGAAACAGTTCAAGTATTCCCCGATGAAGGACTATAAAGGAATGGAGTGACTTCAGTTTGAATGAAAGAGCCGTATTCACACCTTGTTCATTGAAACAAGCTCAAAAAATTATGAGGCTTATACCTTGAGCTCATTTGAGTCTCGGCTTTCATGTGGCAGATCATTTGTGCAGATAGCATAGATCGGATTGGCAATTTCCAGGCCAATTATTGACTAAAAAATGTCCAAAAAACATCATCCAAAAACCGTCCGGAAACGTATATTGCCAGAAAAACGATTATCCAAATACATGTACTTCTGCAATGGCAAATACACAAATACACACCTGAAGGCAACCTAATTATTAACTTTGACGTTATGTGGTAAATATCATGAATAATATATCTCTCACAAACATGGAGGAGGGAGGGAGGAAGGGAAGTACGGTTTGGGGGCTGCTTTACTGCATAAATGTCTCTTGATCGAAATTGCGTATGTGGTGAAAAAATATATCCGATAGTTAAAAAAAGAATGTTGTTCTGTTGTTCTGCTGCACTGTATATACAGCAGTGCTGTACCACATCCTGTGGGTAGCCAGACTTGTGCGTGTGTGCATGTGTGTGAGTAAGGAGCAGAAGGACAGAAGATTAATAAAAATGTAATTAAAGCAGAAATAAAGCATGAAGGAACGTTATACCGTTCATTGTGGTCAAAAAAGACGATTATATGACAGGCCCAGTTGTTCCGAGGCTTCTGTTCTTTCTGTTGCTAATTATGCTATAAAGAGGAAGGAAGTCTTTCAATGTTGTTCAGTTTCTGTTGAGCTCACTGCATGAACTGGCACCACAGAGTAAAGGTTAGACCAGCTTCCTTCTCCAGTAACTTTTCACTTTTATTTATATTGTTAACAAATCTAATAGTTCTCATAGTTTTCCTTGTTTTCACTTTTTAATTGAGTTTATGACCTGCATGTGTTTTATTATCTCCCCAGAACAACAGAGTGAGAGAGGAGAGGACAAACCATGACATTAAGATCAGCAGCAAGAGGATTTCTAGCTTTCCTTCTATCAGTACCAGGTTGGTTCATTTACATTAGGAACATTTAGTTGAACTGTTTCAATAACATGACAAGCAAGCACCTGGAACAGTGAGAGGGTGAAACCACAGCATGAAGATAGAATAAAAGTCAATAGAACTTTAAAGTATCTCCCTCTAAAAAGCTGTATTTGGTTAAACAGACCACTAGAATAGAGAGTGGTCCACTTTATATTGTTCAGCTATGGTTCATTAGTCATTGGAAAATACCAGTTCACTGCAAGTTGTTTACAGCCTCGTGTGGTGAATGTACTGTACTGTTTTTAGATCACAATACACGTATTTCATATTGGAATGAATATATATTTGCATTTGAGATGTGTTGGCCGTTTCTGTGTTGATCGGCAAACCTGAACTAACATCAAAGGGTTAGTTTAGTTACTTTTTGAAAAAAGATGAAAGTCAAGAGCCTCAGTTTTTCCTTGTTTATTCTATAAATGATGATTTAGACATGACATATCAATCTTCTGCTGCAATGTTGGAATTATTGTTCAGTGTAAAGGTATACACTGCATACTATCTCCTGTCCTCTCTCCTAACTCCTGCTTTCCTCTCCTTTCCTTCTCTCATCTTCTTGTCTCCTTTCGTTATCTTGTCTGCTCTCCTCTATTTGTCTCCTCTCCTCCTCCTTGACTCCACTCTCTTCCTCTCCTTACCTGACTCCTCACCACTAATCCCACTTCCTCTCCCTGTCTCCAATCCTTTCCTTGTCTCCTCTCCTCTCCCCCTCTACTCTACGTTCCTTGTCTCTGCATCTAATTAATTACAAAGAGTGCAGTCAAAAAAACTGCCTAGTAGCCTACACTACCAGAATTCATTAACTGTTAGTGTTTGTTGTTCAGTTAGTGTAGTGTACATTTCTGTTTTCCGGGGGGGTTGTACTTGATACCCCCCCTGGCTACGCCACTGGTTTCACATGATGTTCTGGAACATTCCTCTCACAGCTCAGCAGTCAGCATGTATCTGTAGTTTCCATCTCCACCCACCAGGCTCCATCTCTTTATGTATATTCTGATCTTTTCTTGAGGTTAACCTTTGTGTCTTGTTTATTCTCAATGAGATGCGTTTGTTTTTTCACAGCGCTTCAGGGTATTCAATGGACGGTTACTTACTCATCTAGTAATGTCTGCGCTTTAAGAAAATCAACTGTTGACATCAACTGCACTTATGAATACCCTGACAACGTTCTGTACCGCCCTACCAAAGTCTATACACTGTGGTTTACTAAAGTATCCAACGATCAGCCCGTTGATCTGCGAGGGGATGCAGACTATACAGGTCGTGTTGAATCCAGCTGTGGAGAGGTCAGCTGTAATGGGTCCAGATGTCATGGAACATGTACCCTGAGAATCAAAGACCTGAGAGAGAGCGACTTTGCTGTCTACGAGTTTAGATTCACAACAAACCAACCACGTGGGGAATATACTGTTGACCCTGGAGTGACATTATTTGTATCAGGTAAACTATGATGACTGTGTGCGTGTGTGTTATTGTGTGGGTTCTAGAAGGTTTGTGTTATCCTAATTATTTAGAATAATTGTGATTAATTTGATCTAACTCCCAGATCTCCAGGTGAAGGTGTCCTTTCCTGACCCTACCGATCCTACCAGGGCAGAGCTGGAGTGTCACAGTAGGTGTGGTCTAGCTGGGAACCATCTCTACACCTGGTTCAGGAATGGAGAGAATGTAGGACAGGGAGTGAACTCCTGGGTCCAACCTCAGTCTGGAGCCAGCTATTCATGTGCTGTTGAAGGACACAATCTCAGCTCTCCTTTAGTGTGTATGTCTACTCCACAGTATGCTGACATGATACCAGATGTAATGGACCTTTTAGGGAAAATAACATAATGTATACTATGAATGGACCAAACTGCTGGTGTTTTATATAATTAATAAAATGTAACTGTTAACAGACGCTCCAAAGACCCCCTCAGTGACCGTGAGTCCCTCTGGTGAAATAGAGGAGGGCAGTTCAGTGACTCTGAGCTGCAGCAGTGATGCCAACCCAGCAACATTTTTCGATTTTGCCTTAATACTGTCATGAAAAAAAATGTACAAGCTGTTTTTACCTGTTTCTTTGTGTCTCCAGATGGGCCGAAGCACACATCTGTGTATTCAAGTCCCACTGGTGGAATAGAGGAGGGCAGTTCAGTGACGCTGAGCTGCAGCAGTGATGCCAACCCAGCAGCTGAGTACATCTGGTTCAAGGAACATGAAGACTCAGTGGAAGAATCAGGACAGAACTACACCATCACTAATATCACATCTGAGCATGAAGGAAACTATTATTGCCAAGCTCATAATGCATTCGGACGTCACAATTCCTCCTTTTTATTCATTAAGGGTAATAGTTCATTTCAAATAAATACACACCTTTCACACAGTCACAGACACACGGTTAAACATTGACCTGCAGTTGTCAGTGTTTTAAATCGTATTACTATGTTTCAGTGACATCATCTTCACTGACAGCAATGGTAGCTGTATCAACCATTGTTATGTTATTGGCCACCATTCTCCTCCTCGTCTTCCTCTGGATGAGGTGAGATATTCTCTATCTTTCTCGTTTTCCATTCCTTCATACCTCCTGTTGCTTCTTCGTCTCTATGTTCTCTTCTCCAGAAGAAAGAGGGCCGCCAGAAAGGCATGTGGACAGGGAGGAAGGCCAGATACCGTGGAGGAGGTGAGACACAGCAACCCATTTATTACTAACCCATCCTTTACTAAGAGACACAGTGGAAATACCCTGAGACCACGACACAAGACCACACAGGATATTATCTATAGTTGTTTCCTTAGTAAGTGTCCTTCTTTGTTGCTCTAGCTCTGTCGCTAGGAGAGACGAGATAATGTGACGTTAAACCCTCAGCCTGATTTGGAAAATTCGTAAGTCGTTATAGAGTCTGTTATAG
Source organism: Gadus macrocephalus (assembly GCF_031168955.1). Taxonomy (NCBI): domain Eukaryota; kingdom Metazoa; phylum Chordata; class Actinopteri; order Gadiformes; family Gadidae; genus Gadus; species Gadus macrocephalus. Next base: position 5,498,136 of record NC_082404.1, on the reverse strand, counting down.
ACCTCCCAAACAGAAGGAGTGTTCTTAAGTGTTCTATTCAAATTTGGTACTGATTGCTGCAGTCATAATGAATTTTTGCACGAAGACTGTACCTTACTTGGCGATCCTAATGTTCTTACAGAAAGCTAGTGTATCTTACCAGGGGATTTACATACAAATGTGAAAACACCAACAAGCTCTCTGGTAGTTGTCCTTAGGATGTTCATTCCGTTTTTTGGGTTAAACAACTGATCGGGGAGCCAAGACGGTTGTGTACAGATAGAACATAATTTCTAGATGATATGATGTATTGGAAAGAGACTAAATGTGTAAGTCAGGTGATTTCATCTGTAGCATTAGTGATCATTTGTTAATTTCTTGCATCGTTAAAATCCTGAAAGTGCTGCTGGAACAGGAAAACATCTGCATGAAGTTCCATGAAAAGGGTCCCAAAAGATTGATTAATTCACACATTATGGTAGTAGAATTGGTCAGGTATACTAAATTGTGACAGTGTCGATTGGCTAGTTTTAATGAACATTTGTACCCATGCCTGACAAACTAAATACTACAAGGATTATGGTTTCATAGCCAACAGAAAAATTGACCTTTGAGATTTGAGGACCAAAAAGCGATGGAAAGGGTTGGAGCAGATAAAGATAAAATAGACAAATGTCAGTTAAAACATTGATGGCCTTCAGTATCAAATAACAAAGGTGGCTCAACACTTTCTCCACTGCTGTGGTTTTCCCTTTGTTTCAGAGTTGCACATTAGCTCTGAATATAAAGACTATCATTGAGAGTTTCTACCATGACAGAAGAGAGAGCTTTGAGCTGGGTGAAACAGCTGATAATGAAGTGGCCAGCTTGTTGCGCTCCATGAGCCTAAACAAGGCCACTGTCATTGGATGGACTTCCTGCTAGGCGGATTGGGACTGAAATCAAAGCTCAAAGAAATTCCAACTAGAATGGTCCTGTTAGATCTACAGAAGGCTTTTGATACAGTAGATCACAGCACTTGTTGATTCCCTTAAATTGATTGAAACATCAATATAGTGGTTTAATCCTTGTGGGATCCCCAGGGGTCTATTCCTGGCCGTTTTATATGATGTGACATACTTTCAGCAGTAATCTCCCGGATGTTTTACGATTTGTAACCTGAAATAAAACCAAACCACACCAGTGCCCCATGATCATCAGTATTGTTTGTATGCTTTCTCTGCGGCAGTGTTGCCATGGCACCTGACACTATGTTATGGTGAGGTCACCTGGGAATACAAACTTCAGTTTGATTCATTATCAGTCTGGGATTTAAGAATGACTAATTGACAAGGTGAAGTTTGCTTAAAGAGTGAGAACTAGGGTGAGATCTAAAGACAAACTGGGATCAGGTGAAACATCCGCCAGTGAGTAGAATGAAAAGATTGGTGAATGGTAATAATGATTCCTAATTTTGTTTTAAAGAAGCAAATTAATATGTTGTTATTAAACGGTTTTAGGAGCTCAACAGATAGAGGAAACCTTGCAGGAAGGACTTCAAGTGAGGCCTACAGCAGCCTGCATGGTGGGACCGCTAGTCACCACCAAGGGTCTCTAGATGAACCAGAAACACTTGGCCTTCAGGACTGTGTTCAGGAAGTGTTTCCTAAACGTTCTCTTCTGTCCTTACTCCCCGATAGCCACTTCCTGTTCCTGTGTATGAAAACGCCTCAGCTCTGACCAATCAAATGGTTCCTACAGCACTCAGAGAACCAACTGAAGAGCATGATGACCTTCACTATGCCAGCATCCACACCTCTCGCTCAAAGAACCAGGAAGTTCCTCGCTGGTTGCCTGGCTCTCGTGTCCAATCAGACCAGACAGATGCATTATTTTACTCTGTGGTCAACGTTAAGAGACCCAACGCTGTCCCTGGGTAAGCTTCTCTCTGTATTTCTAAAGTGGAAATAGAATCTATGTTTTTGGAATTTATCAACCCAACGGATCCGTTTCACAGGGTGACTGAAGTTCTGTCTTCTTTTCAGAGAAAGAGAGAAGACAGAGGCGACAGAAACCTCAGTGTTGTACAGCACTGTCAAAAATAACCCAGAAATTGAAGTTGCTGCAGCAGGATTTAAATAGTGAGTCTAGGTAGAGTTTCTCATCTGTTTAGTTGAACAGGACAATACGCTGTTTGCATATCATATGGCGCTTAATTACCTGGACTGATACCTGATCTGATGTCTGTTGAGTTTATTTTACTAAATTACTTGATTTTGTATGTTCCACTTGTGATGCCCCCACATCTTATCCAGGGCCTCTTGCTCTGGTGGATGTAGCTCCGCTTCATTGCTACCACCTGTTGGTTACCAGGATGTACTGCACCTGTGAGGAGAGGTCTTAAGGGACAATTCCTGTCTGGGTTCGTTAGCTAACCATCCTTGCCGTCTGTTCATTATCTTTTTACTTGTTAATAAAACAGAAATGTTCACCAACCCTTCCAAACAATACCTTGATCAACTGAATCTGAGTAATTGCTATTGCTTGGAGCATGTTTCTAAAGTTATTGCTCTTTTAATGTTCAAGATCGGATTTTTATTAAATTGTGACCATGGGCAAATGCAAAGGTTGTGGAAGTAGGACAGCCATTGTTACAATAATATACATGTACTATTTGGTACTTTTGCAAAACAACAAATACATCTATCAGAAATCATAAAAAAATATTTAATTCAACATAAAAATATAAACAATGTGGGCCGAGCCACATTGTGTTTATTCATGATGAAACTACTCCCTTCGTTCCATAATGAGCCCATCCACGCTTGCGCCAAATGTCAAAAGTTGAATTTCAAATAAATATTGAATATGAAACTAACTTTACCTCAGCAGTAACATGAGGGGCGAAACTTTGACAGGATCCAAGGTCTTTGATGCCTCTGTTGAAATCGATGGTGGTTGAAGTTGTAATAGTTGTAAACATGAGCTTTATTGTTGACGGCAGTGGCGGCTCCTGAAAAAAATCGCAATTTTTCTAATAATGATTAATGTGACCCATTCAATAGGTGCGTTAAGCAAGACAGTATAAATTTGTTGTTAGATGATTAATTCATACAGATATCCTTATTGTATCCACTAGATGGCAACTCCATAAACAAAAAAGGAGTAGCTCCGCAATTAATTATTTACATGAATCAAATGTCGTATGATGTAAAATAGCAGGAGAATATGTCGGGCAGCATCATAAAGACAGGGGGAGCATGTTAAGTCAAATATTTGCTGACCGACCTTGAAAGTATTGGCTTACAAAAGCAAAATAAGTTATCTACGGTGGCACATTGCAATCACAACACCAAAAAAAAATCGGGTTATCTCGTAATGATGACATAAAGATCTCATAATTATGAGATAATATCTCATAATTACGAGATGTTTATGTCATAATTACGAGATAATTATCTCATTATTACGAGATCTTTATCTTTCTCCTAATTACGCATTATTTATTTCATAATTACGAGATATTTATTTCACAACTACAAGATAATTATCTCTTAATTACGACATCAGAATCTCATAGCCTAGTCTTCCACCACTTGTTCAGTAAAGATGGAAAGAATACGCTGGTTGCATATCATATGGCGCTTAATTACCTGGACTGATACCTAATCTGATGTCTGTTGAGTAAAATAAAAATTCCTTAAAAATAAGTAGAGATGTATTTTTTAAGGTTGTAGCAAGACCATATAGAGGTCATGCCTATATGGAACAAGTTGTGGGGCTCAATAATGGCGACGCTATTGAAATTTGACCATTGTGGTCGTTTTCCGTTTTGCACTTTGCAGACGGTCCCTAAGCCCGAGGCTGAAAGCCGACAGCTCATAGATGCCAATGCAATTCACCGTTCGCTAAAGACGGCTCGTTTGGATGAAAACAAGGTAATTATGACATTAATATCTCGTAATTATGAGATATTTTCTCATAATTATGAGATCTCTATGTCATAATTACGAGATAACCTGATCTTTTGTGATGTGAATGCAATGCGCCACCGTAGTTATCACAGTGGTAGGCCTACATAGAAATACAATAATTTTGCATTCCTCAACATTGCACAAAAAAATAATTTTCGTAGGCTACACAAATGAAACACAAAATCAGCTGAAAATAATACATCTTGGTATTTGTTCAGATTGTAGGATCAAGAGCTTTCACAACCTTAAAGGGACACTGTGTAAAAATTACTCCCATCTAGTGGTACAATTGTATATTGCATTCAAACTAATAGTGCTCGCTTGTCCAAAAACCACGGTGGGCAGTATGTGCCAAGAAGCTGTGACATGACACCTACTAGGCTACCTCATCGAGTCATTCGAGTGATGATGAGGTTCGTATCCTAATCAACGCATTGTAATCCGTTGATTTCAACAATGTAACAGTATTCTAAATACCAACAATTTACATTGTAACGTACGGAATCAAATCAAAATCAAATCAAATCAAATTTATTGTCATTTTGTTGATTGAACAACAAAACGAGAAGGCGTTTCTCACGGATCAAGATCAACATACATTTCAAACAAACAAACAAACAAACGTCCCAATGATGAATAAATAAATAAATAATAAATAAAGTCCAGTGAGAAGATCTGGGACGCTGGTGCATTGAGCATCCTGACAGCTTGAGGTAGGAAGCTGTTCCGCAGCCTGGTGGTGGAGCATCTTAAGCTGCGATAGCGTTTCTTGGAGGGTATAGGAGCTGAAAGAAGCTGTTCAGTTTGTTTACGTCCACCCCGTCTCTGCTGCTTCCTCCTCCGGGCAGTTGCGGGCACGGTGTCACAGTGTCCGTTAGTATCCTGTGTTTGCGTAGTATGTCCAGATGCCAGCGAATGCCAGTGATGTTACTCGCTATCAATGTCCTAATGTTTAATATTGTTTCCCTGTCATAAACTACGTTCGTAGGACGTCTCACACTCAAACATTCAATCTCAATCTCACAGATCTCAAGAGGGGCCGCTGCGACTGTACGCGCCGCCAGTTAGTCGCCCTGGCAACGAGTTTACTTCCTCGTCTCCTATCCTGTTCCTAATTCCTCCTCTCGATCTTCTTTTCCTCCGTATTGTCTTCTTTATCAGAGTTGTTGGTATGAAATCCAGTTGTTCGGGCAAGCGAGTTGAAGCTCCAGAAGGTCCGCTCTAGCGTAAGTGCGTCTTGGTGGATTTGGATACGTGGTGACCCCAGCAGAGAATAAACCTCCATAACTTGATGAAGAATGGCTTTTGAATTCCTCCAACGCATTTGACAGTATCCATAAGTCATAAGAATATTGTCATGATTTAAACTCGACAAAAATATGAAAAAGTAAATTAAATATGTAATAAAGTAGCCTTTCAATGACGAGTCGCTCAAACATAGGAGCGCCCATCTCGTTGCCATGGAAAACCATGTTATACATGCTTACACATCGTCGTTTTTTTTTTTGGCGTCGATGATTCCTTCTCCTGTGGCGTGGCATAACTATGGTATTCAAACAAATGCGGTGCATGTTCAAATTTGCCGGTAAAACTCGTCTCGCTATACTAAGCTCTGTTCCACCGTCACGCTGGCTCAGAGTGAAAACGCGTTTGCAATTCCTGTACGACGTAGTGCTTTTTGACCCTCTCGGCAGCTCATAGACCGGAAGAAAATGGAAGCCTCCATGAAGCTTACCCGTCCTATGTAACCATATTGATATTAATATTAATTATTCTTCGCTCAGGAGGATAAGTGAGATTTTTGGCAGAGATCATTTTACACCAATGAGGACTTATTTATGAATGAATATGTTGATTTGAGGTAATAAATTACTCAAAATATTACATAGTGTCCCTTTAACAACATTTCAAAGGTAGTTAAGTCAAACTATCTTGGAGTTGTTGGAGTTAAGCGGCAATGTTCTCCCTCCAAAAAGCTAAGCTTTTTGGAGGGAGAATAAGCCAAATAAGCTTTTCGTTCATCTATAGGCTTGAATCTAAAGACCTTACACTTTCTGAGTGGACGAAGCTTCCTGTGTATTGGACACTCAAGGTCTGGTTCACCTATTCTCTTCTCCGCAGAGCTGGTGTCGCTGTCATTAGGTTTGGGTGTGACTCCTGTCTTGTGCACCCTTACTTGGGCTTTGTTGCCGGGTTTCACGGCTGCTTTCCGTGGCACGTTGTTGTTGGAGGTGTTGAAGGCAAAGCTTGGGTCGTGCCTCACCTTGGCCTGTCGCCGGACGAATTGGGAGAAGAGAGTGAATGGAGGGAAGGCTACTCCGTGATCTTCTTTGAACGGGTTCACTCCGCGAGTTGTATCCAAAAAGGCAAGGCCCTGTAGGTATCCTTCTTCTTTGGCGCACTCCAATTCTAGCAAGATGTCACCGAGTTCACTGAGTTTAGCATTGTCTTTATTGGTTAGCTTGGAGAACACTTCCATCTTTTCCAGTAGTGCATGTTCTACGGCTTCTCGTGTTCCATAGCATTCCTCCACATGCTGCCACACAATGCGGAGCCCTGCAGCAGGATTTAGAAAGTGTACTGAACGGATTCGCCATGCTTGTTCGGCTGAGTCTGCGCCTTGCCACTTCACCAGCAGGTCCAGTTCTTCCCTGGCTGTCAGATTTAAGTCCTGCGTGACACTCAGGAATGTTGCTTTCCATGACCAGTATTGTTCGGGACGGCCATCGAACTGTAGGAGGCCGGAGCTCACCAGTTCTCGGCGCATGAGGAACCTGGCAAGGTCTTGTGCTGGCTGCGGCTCGGGGGAGGGTCCTTTGTTCGGACTGGGAGGTGGAGGAGGTGGCTATTCTATCTTTATGTTGCTGACCCTCGGCTTTGGTTTTGTGTGAACAACTGCTTCAGCGTATCGGTGGGGTAGTCTGTGGACGTCCAGCAGCGCATCTGTTGATGGCGGTGGTCTGTAGGCGTCCAGCTGCGCATGCAATGGTGGTGATTGTTCTCCGCCGAATGTCGCTGAGTGCTGTTGGACATAGTCGCCTGCAAGTTCATAGGCAGTGAAAGGCTTACCTAGGGCGTATGGCTCATAGCGCTTCTCCCCGCTTTCAATCTCCTCATCCTCGTATGCTGCAGCTGCTGCCTCAGCAGCATGTACCCATATGTATTTGAATGGGTTTTTGGTCTAGGCGCTAAGATGCTAAGCAAGTATACGACCATTCCAGTTCTCTCTGCACAAAGCAGTTTCAATGAACGACAGAAATAAACAAATGCTGAGTGTTGATCAAGAGTTTTTGCGAGAGCAATTTAAGGTTGCAATGCTTGTCCCAAATATGGCAGGCTTCATTCAGTGATTGAAACAAATATTGAAGTTTTACAGTATAGAACCTACATTGAACCCATTTCCTTTACTTGGCATGAAACGGCAAATAATCAAACCAGTCCATTTAAGCGTGTGAAGTCTATTTTATTCATGCAATATACAGTCACTACAGTAGCGACTAGTAATGTTTCTGTTAACGTTGAATAACATGAGGCACACATTGTTACACAATTCTACGATTCTGGTGTATATACTACTGTACCACAATACCTCGGTTCCAGTGCTTCACGACTAGTTGTTGAATGGTAAGCTAACTCTAGCAAACATTACTAGCTGTAGGCTCAACCTGTTTGACGCATGAGGAGCGTGTAACAGCGAGCGACCAAGTGACGTGTCTTTTTATTTATTTATTTACAGGGTAAAGTTGTACAAGTCTACCAAAAGTTGATAGTATTTTAGTTTTTCAGGATGACCACAAGAGCTAGAATTTCTCTCTAAGATAGCCTCAGAATGTACCATTTAATCATTATTTTTTCAAAGGCTTCGCGCCGTGGAAGGGGGAGACCCCCCTTCCACACCATCCCCCGCCGCGGTCGCGTTGCTCCCTCGGCTTTGCGCAGGGGTCTGCTCCGTGCTACTTTTTTTTTTCTAGAAAGGGGTTTTTCTAGAAAAACCCCTGCTTAGTGTTTCATGTGATAGTTTCACATCCCGTTCTTGGAATCTTGCTATTCTGCAAGGTCTTCTAAATATGTAATTCTTAGTGTTTCATGTAATCTGGTTTCACATCCCTTTCTTGGAATCTTGCTATTCTGCAAGGTCTTCTAAATATGTAATTCTTAGTGTTTCATGTGATGTAATCTGGTTTCACATTCCGTTTCCGTGTTGTATGTAGTTTGGTTTGGGCCTGTTTTACTTGACCCCCTGGGGAGCGTAGAGAAGCAAAGGGTGATAAGGAACAGCCTCAACCACCTTCTTAACCTCTGAAGAAACTTCAATCAATAGATTAACATCTGGTTAACAAAGGTTTTTGGTTTATTGGGGCCAACTGCCCTCAAGGATCCGATCTAAGTGTATAAAAGCTCCTGACTTTAGCTTCTCAGCGGACTTCTCCCCAGCGTACCTTGAGTATGAAGTAACACGCAAAGAGAAGCTCCCATCTGAGGCCTCAGATTATTGTAATGTTTGCCTGTTGTGTTGTTTGTTGATGCATGTTGTGATGTATCTTTGTTCGTACTTTTATCACAAATATATATGATCATTAATTGTCAACAGTATTGTGTGCTTTTTGCATCTAAATATCTCATCTGTCTTAGACGCAAACTTTGATAGAGAAATTGCCACAACAATTTGGGGGCTCGTCCGGGATATCTAACCTGAAGATTCTACGAAATATCAGCTTCCAAGACAGGTCTGAGGATTCGTTCTCAGTCCCAAAGCTCTACCTCGCCTCCAGGTGACTGTAACCAGACTAATGGGGTCGAGGAGGGGGTGCCTGTGGGGGATAAACTAGGGGTTCTTCAGTACGGTATCCAAAGGAAAAAGAATTTGAGCAGGTGAGATCACAATACTGTTAAAGCTTCCAAATAAAATCCGTTATAGGAACGGTATATAAATGTTTCGGTAAACGTAAACTTATATCTGAACTAAGGCCTCGTTCAAAGAAACTCTGTTATAGGAACATGCGGTAGCTCCGTTTCGCTTCCGTCAATATATATATGGCTATATAGGTAACAGAAAGGGCAGCTAGGGTCTGTCAGGGACGGTAAAGGGAAACCCGTTGAAGCGCGGTTGGTGTTATATATATATATAAATAATAATAATAGGCATTCATTAATAAATATATGTATATGTGTGTAGTAACAAGGAGGTTTCGGGGATATTAGATAATTTGTTAAATAATAACTAATAGTGTAAAAGGAATTTTTAAAAGGATCTAAAACATGGGTAACAAATCGGGAAAAACAGAGATAACGGGGCCTGCAATGTTTATGTTGGAGAAGCATGGTGAATCGGCTCTGGAGGGTTTAAAATATTGGTGCAAACTGGGTTTTCCTGAAATGGGGAGTTTTAGCTTAAAACGATTACAGGAGTTAGAGAAACGATTGTTGGAGTCAGAAATGAAAAAGAAAAGTTCCAAACTATGTTGGTGTGCATTTTATTTGTGGGAAAGAGAGGGCCAGGATAGAAAAAAAAATCAGCCAGGGACAGAGAGCGTAGAGAGTGTAGGGATTTTTAATCTCAATGTCACCCGAGATATAGACCCGGACCTGGACTGCACCGGCGGACCGCGTGCGAATCCCCCTTCTCCTCCCCCGTATGACAACGCCCATGAAGCCGCCTCATCGGACAATCTCTACCCTGACCCCGAAGAAGAGGAGAAAGCCCCCACTCGCAGCGCGAGAGAAGATAGGCCTGCAACTCGTAGCCAGGGGAATGCTCCACAATCAATCCAGCAGGCGACGGCCACACCGACCAAGCGGGAACCCGTCGCCAGCCGCTTGAGAAACCAGGGAATGGCGTTGGGGACGTGATGGATGGACAATTCCCCATAATCGAAGTACTGAACCCCCAGGATGGCAGTCCAGCATACGTTTTCCGTGCATGGAGACCCAGTGACATTAAGGACATAGCGGAATGGCTCCCAGACCCATCTGCAGTGGGAGGGGCTGCCTTCGCCACAGCCCTTCAAGAGTTGGTCCAACAACACAAGGCCTCCATCAGCAAAGTTCGCCAACTCTGTACGTACAGCCAAGGCGACATGCCCGGGAGGGACGAAGCCAAGAAGCTCCAGCTCGCCCAACTGGAGGCCCTGGAGAATCCTAAGCCCACCCGTCGCAACAGAGACCAAAGAGGCGACCGGCCGAAAGAAAAGAGAAAGGAGAACGCCGGACGATGGAACTGTCATTATTGTGGAGCTGAGGATCATTGGATCAAAGACTGTCCCAAGAAAAAAGAGAGAGGCAAAGATGGAAGGGGGCATTCGCATTGACGGGACGCAGGAGCAGACCAGGTCCAAGGAGGAGGTATGAGCACCATGACACAAACACGCAAAATGGTCTCAACGTCACAACGCACACAAGCACCACATCCAAATTATTGTTGTATAGTTCACACCAGCCTTACGCGAGCTAATCAGCTAAATTTAATATTAGATATGGTTATAGTAAACAACAGGCTATTGTAGAATGGTCAACCATATCACACAGCCATGACATGACCCCAACTGACCCAGACTAACCCCGACTGACCCCCGACTGACAACGTGACGGGGACAACAGAAGTGTATTGCCTAATATTGAAAATGCAGATTTTTATATTATGATATTTTGTTAATGTTTTATGGCCAAAATGGCAACAAGGTGAATTGACAAACGTATGAGAGTGATTGGAAGAAGTATGTGTTATGGAAGGAGAAGAGATAGATGAGAACGGAAGGCAAGACAAGATAAGGAAAGGGGTGGGGAGAAAGATAACCCATCTGCATCGAGTTTTGTTCAAATAGATCCGGACCTGGACAACGCTCCTCCTTCTCCTGCTTTCAGCCCGACCAGTGGCCCAATACAGTGCAAATACCCCACGTCACGACTCCTCTACATCAGACTTTATGAAGTTACAGACCATGGGAGGCCCACCTGAAGAGCTACGGACCGGTCTGCTGGACGACACAAGGAGACAGTCCAGCAGGACCAACAGCACCAGAGTGGTGGCCTCCATGGTGCCTGTGTAGCCACAAGGAAGTGGCCTGAACATTGAGACAAAGGAGGGTCTCAGAGACGGGAGAGACGTGGGGACAGGCACTTCAAAGGACAGCCCGTGATGCGGATGAGAGGCAGGAAGCAGAGAGAGAGGTGGAGGCGTGTCCAGGCGGGTGGAGAGAAGAGCAGTGTACGGAAAGTATCGCACTAGACACAGCATTCACACATATTACAAGAGAAAGATCTAATGTGTAACTAGGACTGTGTATAAATTGTGTGATAATTTCTTACATCTAAAAGGTTTGAAAGTCATCAGGAAAAGTGGTTTGAAGAAACATAGACAAGTAGAAAAGTTGAAGGTTAAAGAAATGTGTTAGACAGAGTCCAAATGTACGACAGCGGTAGAATTCATTAAGGCACAAAACGTTAAAATTGAACCCCAAAAAGCATAACCATGATGTATGCTACAATGTTTTTCAGAATTATCTGAAAAACATTATTATTATCCAAATTGAAAGTCCCAGTCAGGCCCTGTGCCCATGTCATCAGGCACAGGGCCTATTGATCAGGATGAGAGCCACAGTTGATCTGAAGTGGTTTTGGCTAACTGGAACCATCTAATCCTGTGGTAGAAATTAACAAAATTCTATCACTTCAACTAACTGAGAGAGCATGAGGAATCGAGGGGTCCGGAGCAAGTATGACATAAGACTTTATCGCTGATCAAGCAACAACAAAGCTGAGTAGTTTGCAAAGCACTGCCGGTCAAAAGACCCCGGCCTCTTTTTATGCTCACAAACAAAGCTGTTTCCCATACGATAGGTCCGCCCGCGGCCGGTCAGTCATCCAGTCCTTTAAGCATGTGGTCAACATCAGCTAATCTAAACACTAGGTTGAGGTCAGCACGCGCTGACCCCAGACTCTCTGGCGCCGTGTCAAGCCTTTGCTACGAATCCAGAGGTGTTTTAGATGCTTTCTACTATTAATGTATCAATATGATATATAGGCCTAATAATAATCATAGTTTGCCATAAAAAGTAACCGTTAATTTCTTCCATAATCCCTGGTGTTGAGAATTTAAATTTCATTTATTTATTTGAATGTTGTATATCCCTTGGGTCACGCTTGGGTGTCTGATACCGCAATGCTGTCTAATTGCATTTACATGAAAAGGAAATCCCCATTATGTTTAGGCCCGGGTAACCATGCCCGGGCAATAGGCGGTTATAAAACGGGCCTAACCCTATAACACCAGTTGGAGATACTCTGTTTATAACACCAGTTAGATATACTCTGTCTATAACACAAGTGGGAGATACTGTCTATAACACCATTTTACTACATTTAAAATGATAAACGGATGTTATGTTCAGGGTCTTATAAAATGTAATTCTTAGTGTTTCATGTAATCTGGTTTCACATCCCGTTCTTGGAATCTTGCTATTCTGCAAGGTCTTCTAAATATGTAATTCTTAGTTAGTGTTTCATGTGATGCAATCTGGTTTCACATCCCGTTCTTGGAATCTTGCTATTCTGCAAGGTCTTCTAAATATGTAATTCTTAGTTAGTGTTTCATGTGATGTAATCTGGTTTCACATTCCGTTTCCTTGTTGTATGTAGTTTGGTTTGGGCCTGTATTGTGTAAGGTGTCCTGTGCTGTTCTGTATTGTGTAAGGTGTCCTGTGCTGTTCTGTATTGTGTAAGGTGTCCTGTGCTGTTCTGTATTGTGGAAGGTGTCCTGTGCTGTTCTGTATTGTGTAAGGTGTCCTGTGCTGTTCTGTATTGTGTAAGGTGTCCTGTGCTGTTCTGTATTGTGTAAGGTGTCCTGTGCTGTTCTGTATTGTGTAAGGTGTCCTGTGCTGTTCTGTATTGTGTAAGGTGTCCTGTGCTGTTCTGTATTGTGTAAGGTGTCCTGTGCTGTTCTGTATTGTGTAAGGTGTCCTGTGCTGTTCTGTATTGTGTAAGGTGTCCTGTGCTGTTCTGTATTGTGTAAGGTGTCCTGTGCTGTTCTGTATTGTGTAAGGTGTCCTGTGCTGTTCTGTATTGTGGAAGGTGTCCTGTGCTGTTCTAAGGTGTCCTGTGCTGTTCTGTATTGTGTAAGGTGTCCTGTGCTGTTCTGTATTGTGTAAGGTGTCCTGTGCTGTTCTGTATTGTGGAAGGTGTTCTGTACTGGTCTGTATTTTGGCGCCAGTAGGAATTTCCGTTTTGGGAAAAGCAACATATAGTTTAATCATACCAGGGTCGATTTGTGACAACTGTAGCCTGAGTCCTCTTTTTGCATCTATTGTGGTAATCATACCTATAATTATCCTATCTGTCATATGTCCGGATCGTTTATAGTGGTAATCTACCATCATACACCTATAATTATCACCATCTGTTATATGTGTTGATCATTCAGAGAGGTAAACTACCATCATAGAAATATATGAGTAAATATATATATGAGAAAATGTTTCTGGGACTACGGTAACTGAAACATAATCCTTTCCTGCAGTCAGCACCATATTGACATTGTATCTTTCTGTCATCTTCAACAGCTCTCTTGAAGTTATCTTGAAGAGACAATGCTACTAGTCCTAAATATAACTACAATTCAACCACATTCCTCCTATTCTCTAACTCCTAAAGCCAGTTAAGATTAGTTTAGATACCACCTCTAAACTCCCCTTCAAAATAGTTCTTATCAGCTCAGATAAATGGAAGATAAAAATCAGATAAGCTGTGTGGTTTTACAAAATCAAGCCCTTTAAAAGTTTGGTTTTCATTTGAAAGTTAGAGCTTCCCTTTATTTATAAGTTAAGAGTTAATAATTCAATTTTATACTGAAAGTACTCATACTGTACTACCATAATACAGTCTATCTAATTACTTTCTAATACTTTTGTGATTTAAAGCACATTGTGTTGCCGATGTGTATGAAATGTCTTCTGTAAGCGTCTTTGGGTCATTGAAAAGCGCTATATAAATATAATGAATTAATTAATTAATTATTACATAAGCAAAATGTGACTTGACCTGATGGTATCCTCATCATAAGGCAATCATTAGGTTATTATAAGTCAGCAATCTCTCTCTGACCTTTAGCATGGGAGATGGGTGTGTGGGTGTGTGTGCCTGTGTGTGCGCTTGTGTGTGAGGTTTCACTTCGCATCCTAATTTAAAGTCAGAGTCAGGCCCTGTGACCATGTCATCAGGCACAGGGCCAATTGATCAGGATGAGAGCCACAGTTGATCTGAAGTGGTTTTGGCTAACTTGAATCAACTAATCCCTGGGGTTGAGAATTTAAATTGAAGACTCTAATTTATTTATTTTAATGTTGTATATCCCTTGGGTCACGTTCCCAGGCACTGTCGGTGGCCGTGGCTGTGACCGTGGTGTGGCCATGATGTGGCTGTGACCGTGGCTGTGACCGTGGCAGTGGGTTGGCTGTGACCGTGCAGTTGGCTGCGACCGTGGCCGTGAGGTGACCCTGGCTGGGTCTGGGATGGGGCTGTGAATAGGACGTGGCCGTGATGTGGCCGTGACCGTGGCCGTTTCGTGGCCATGACCGTGGTGTGGCCGTGGTTGTGACGGTCATAGCCAGTGAGCCATGCCTGTGATACTGTCTATAACACTAATTGGAGATCATCTGTCTAATGCCGCTTTTCCACTGCATGGTACCAGCTCGACACGACTCGACACGACTCGACTCAGCTCGCATTTTTTGCGTTTCCACCGCGGTACCATGGTATCTGGTACCTGAAGTGGCTGCTTTTTCTAGTACCTACTCGCTCTAGGTTCCAAGCGAGCTGAGCCGATGCTAAAAGGTGACGTCGGCAGACGGCCGGCGACTGATTGGCCAGAGAGTGTGACGAAGTCACGAGAGCGACATGGCAACCATGCTGGTAACATCCATAGCAGCGCCGCAGCCAACATGTTCCACTTCTCCAACTTCTTCAACATGCCAGCTAATAATAGTAATGCGATCGATGTCCTCCATTGTTGTTATGTGGGTTCTGTCCATGTGTGGGTTGCGTATGTGTTGTTTGCGTCGCGTACACAAATACGTCACGGCCCTTTCGCGCAGCCGACCCCGCCCACGTCCAGGAGGTACTATTTGCGGTGGAAAAGCACCCGTGCTGCTACCGTGTCGAGTCGTGTCGTGTCGAGTCGTGTCGAGTCGAGCTACATGTGCGGTGGAAAAGCGGCATAAAACACCAATTGGGATGCAAAAAACACCAACATATTCTTTATTTTGCTGACCACATGTTTTTTATCTCGACGAAAGCCACTTAAGGAATGTCCCTCTGCTGCTTTCTCGTAGATCGCATCATCTTTCCCCGTCTTCCTTAATTGTGACTGTTTGGCTTTCATTTCAAAGTCAGAGCTTCCCTTTATTCAAGAAATAACTTGAAATGTCAGTGAATACACACAAACTTCTAAAATCCAATTTCCGTTTAATATGTGACAAAAAGGTGAGGTGGCAATAATTAAATGTTATACTGAAATTACCCATTCTGTACTACCAAAAAAAAATTGGCTTTCTTATGACTTGTGTGATCTGATTTAAAGCACATTGTGTTGCCTATGTGTATGAAACATCTGCATAAGCAAAATGTGACTTGAGGAATTGCACCATCGGATATATAAAGAGTGTAAGTCAGCAATATCTCTCTACCCAATAGGGTGGGAGTTTGGGTGTGTGGGTGTGTGTGCCTGCGTGTGTGTGTCCTTGTGTGTGAGATTTAAGTAACTTCCCATCCAAATTGAAAGTCCCAGTCAGGCCCTGTGCCCATGTCATCAGGCACAGGGCCTATTGATCAGGATGAGAGCCACAGTTGATCTGAAGTGGTTTTGGCTAACTGGAACCATCTAATCCTGTGGTAGAAATTAACAAAATTCTATCACTTCAACTAACTGAGAGAGCATGAGGAATCGAGGGGTCCGGAGCAAGTATGACATAAGACTTTATCGCTGATCAAGCAACAACAAAGCTGAGTAGTTTGCAAAGCACTGCCGGTCAAAAGACCCCGGCCTCTTTTTATGCTCACAAACAAAGCTGTTTCCCATACGATAGGTCCGCCCGCGGCCGGTCAGTCATCCAGTCCTTTAAGCATGTGGTCAACATCAGCTAATCTAAACACTAGGTTGAGGTCAGCACGCGCTGACCCCAGACTCTCTGGCGCCGTGTCAAGCCTTTGCTACGAATCCAGAGGTGTTTTAGATGCTTTCTACTATTAATGTATCAATATGATATATAGGCCTAATAATAATCATAGTTTGCCATAAAAAGTAACCGTTAATTTCTTCCATAATCCCTGGTGTTGAGAATTTAAATTTCATTTATTTATTTGAATGTTGTATATCCCTTGGGTGTCTGATACCGCAATGCTGTCTAATTGCATTTACATGAAAAGGAAATCCCCATTATGTTTAGGCCCGGGTAACCATGCCCGGGCAATAGGCGGTTATAAAACGGGCCTAACCCTATAACACCAGTTGGAGATACTCTGTTTATAACACCAGTTAGATATACTCTGTCTATAACACAAGTGGGAGATACTGTCTATAACACCATTTTACTACATTTAAAATGATAAACGGACATTGTTTTTGATGGAATTTATTATATAACTTGTATGTTCAATCTTTACATAAAGTCCTTCAATCATTTTTACCACTACTCTCATGCATTGGGTATATTTTTTCAAATGGTATAAGTAAAGAATAGGAAGTGAATTATACTCAATGATACATAAATTCTCCATATTATAACATATATCTATGGAATTTGTCTCCAATGCAATCTTCATTTCATAGAGGTTTTGATCTCTGGTTGTCAATTTATTTTAACAGAATTTGCTGCTTGCAAACCCAGTGCCTTTTCAGTATACAAGGGATATCATTCCAGGTTTTTGACTCTGGCAGCAACACTGCGCAGTCTTCATTTCCCGCATTGTTGGGTTCACCAGGATTCCATAAACTGTTTGGAGAAAAGCAAAGATTCTTAATTATATCCTTCATCACTAGGCATCTGGCCGAGATTTTGTCCCCAAACTTGTATAACTCCAAAACTACAAGGGCCAAGAGGTTAATTTACTCCTTACTTATAGTGGGCACGCAAACCTCTGATGAATATCTCTATACATCTCTATATATATATATATATATATATATATATATATTCATATATATATATATTCATATATATATATACATACTGTATATTGCTCATTGTACTTAATGCAGGAAAAACCTCAGTTACCTCAGGTTCATGGGTGATCCATCTACCCACTTCCAATTTGATTCGGATCCCCTATCATTCAGACCAATCCAGACGGCACAACAGAAATTGTTGATGAAATTCTGGAAGAAAGAAGGAGGTTCTTTATAAAGACAACAGTCAAAGCTTAACACCCAGGGTCCACAGCTGATCGGCCTACAAAATGGGTTCAGTTCCTCTTGTTAAATGTATAATATATTTGTCCTCTGTTTATTGTCATAAATTGTCACAAATTCATGTCACACAATATTTGGATTATAGATATATATGCGGTCTTTAGGATTTAGGAGTAGGATTTAGTAAGTATCTGGCCGTGAGGTTGTAGATTGCAACCAACTGAATCCCCTTCCCCATTTCCTATGATGTATCAGAAGCTATGCTGACTGTATCCCCCTGTAAGGAGTCATAATGCTAGATTCCACTTAATTCTACAGGACTTGCAGGTTTAAGTTTATGCTAAATAAAATCATATTTTCAGAATTTATTTAGTGCAAAACTTTACACATAGTAACTTCCTTCCTCTCTCCTTCCTTCCCTCCTGACCTGTTCCTCCTCGCTGTGGATGACGACCAGATCAGCACCTCTGTCCTGGCAGTCCTGCCGGCTGGCCATCCAAGATTTATTTTCAGCAGAGAGAAAGTAGCAACTGCCACCATGAGGCTGCCATCCCGCTAAACAACCTCCTAATAATAAACAAATAACCTCTAATTACATCCATGAGTAGCATTACAGTAATTGGAATCTCAAGCAGTTACTTATATTAGCTATCTTTGTCATTTTTTGTGTTCCGTTTTATTGATATTGTTTAAATTCTAAATTCCAGGTTAAGTTAAAGTTAAATCCTGTATTTTGGGTGTTGTGTTGTCTTTTGGCTAGCAGACCACATTCATATTATTATTAAAAAAAAACATGAGTTCGATTTTATTTTTATCTTTTTTAGATTTGCTTTCTGTTAAATGTTTTTAACTTTTAAGGAAATACTAACTGTATAGTGAGAATAAAAAGTAGCAGACAAAATATGGACAGCATACTTTTAAATTAGTTACCAAATAGTTGTTCTTAAAGGCACCCAGTGCAACTTTCGAGGCTTAAAAATAAACATTCAATTTCTAGTCTTTTTTACACTTAGTAAGTTTCAATAACTCCATACCATTACATACCGACATTCAAGCAGCAAAGATGAGACGTCGTTGTGTGGTGAGAACTGATAGAAAATCGATAACAACAACAATGCCGCCATTTTCTTTATTTTTTGTAACCTACAATAAATAAAGCAGGCTTCCAGTCAATGGAAAAATGGCTTCTCCCCACCGGCGATTGTTGTTGTTTACGATTTTCTATCAGTTCTCACCACACAACGACGTCTCATCTTTGCTCCTTGAATGTCGATATGTAATGGTATGGAGTTATTGAAACTTACTACGTGTAAAAAAGACTAGAAATTGAATGTTTATTTTTCATTGAATGTTTACATAAAGTTGCACTGGGTGCCTTTAATATAACTTCCTTCCTTACCCTCACTCAACCTTTGGAGCTCTTTCAGCTGGTCTCTCTCCAGGGTCACGTTGTTGTTAATGGTCTGCAACTGGTACATTGCCTCAGTCAGGTTTTTGTTACTGGTTTGTAGGAGGTCTCTCTCTTGAGTCAGGTTATTGTTAATGGTCTGCAACTGGTACATTTCCTCAGACAGGTTATTGTTAGAGGTTTGTAGGAGGTCTCTCTCTTGAGTCAGGTTGGTGCAAGTAATCCTTAGCTGGTCTTGCTCTCCAATCAGGTTACAGCTAGGGGTAGGTTGTTCCACTGCCGCATGGTTATCTGCCACACAGGACATTAGTCATATATGCAAACCATATGATCCAGTCTTTTTCTTTGCTTCATAAAGGCGACATCATAGCCTCGTAGTAAAGATAACTTTCTACTCACGGTGGCCGGCTACGATTATGATCCCAGTCAGAAGTACAACACATAACACGCCAAGACAGACTGCAGCCGCTCTGAAGGGTCTCTCTTTTAACCACAGGACTACAAAATAAAGATAGGAACGTTTAGTCTTCAACTTATGGGTCAAATCGACATACAGAAGATATCACAGTAGTTATGGATTTATTAGTCATAATATTAAATGGATGCAAGCTCTTTTTTTACCAGTCCGGTGACTTTCTTTGCCTGGATTATATGTCTTTAGGCTGTCATCCAATTCAAAGCCCATCATTGTAAAGCTCTGGAAAAAGAGATCTTCTGTGAAATGATTTGCAATGATTAACCACATTCAATAATTCAACCTGCTTTTGAAAAGGGGTTTCAGAAATGTAATACAAAAAAGGATTAACTTACCTGTATTAATTCCAAAGAGTTCAATATACTGAACAGCAGTGATCCACTAAGACCTGCATAGAAGTGAGCACAGAAGAAACGATAGCAATAAATGATGAGCAATTACAAATCCTTCTAGAAAGGGAAGTGATAGGCATTAGCAAGTTAATCCTTCTCCTTAGATGAGGTGTGAGGTCACCCTACAGCCAATGAACTGTGAAGAACGAAATGACGCTGTAGTGGAACGAACCATATATGTCCATGGCTAGCCCCACCAGAAGTAAAATAATATCTGTCTATTTCGACAGAGAAACGCTATGCGCATTTCAATGTTTTAAGTCCAATACACATTACATTGGGCTGGTGGGGCTTTAGCCCCTCTTGCCCCTCTAGACAAACTCAGTCTGAAGAAGCAAGCCAGGGTCGACTAAAAATGAAATAAAAGCGCCAAACTTATTATTTTACAGTACTTTCTGGGGAGACATTTTATATATATATATATAAAAGAAATATATATTATATTTTTTATATTTTTTTTTTTCATTTTCATTATTTATTTTTTTTCTTGTGAGAGTAGGTGGGGCCGAGCCCCACTTAGGTTCAGCACAAAAAGGCAGCAGTGAAGCAAAAATTACTTTGAAATCATTTTAATCCATTTTTTCACAACTGAGAATATACAGACAGCACATGGCATAGCTTCCGCCTTCTATTTTCCCCCCCGACACGCCTCCCTTATATCTGTTCGTCAGATCACCCGAGATTGGGACATACCAATCCATGGAATATCGCGGGGGTGTTTACATATCAGTTTTTACGTATTTTAAGCACATAAGCTGCCCCCACATAGCCACTAGGAAGCAGGATCGAACACACAAGCTGCATTACCCTCACATAGCCACTAGGAAGCAGGTTCGAACACATAAGCTGCAATAACTACTCCAGCCACAGATGGCAGCACCTTTAGACAGGTGAGGAGGGCAGAGCCATTATGTCACACCGGCCACGCCCATTTCACATGGCCACGATGAGATTGGAGGGCAGAGCTGATAGGCAGACCCGCGGAGAGACTCGGGTGTAAGCCCGGGGCTCGAAGTAGCTCACGGTATTTCTCTCACACGCGTTAGATACAATTCCCTCCCTTTTGCTTCATAGTTACAATACCGAAATAGGCCTACTTTAACAAATTAAGCGAGTTAAAGCGACCAAGGATTGGACTGCTTTCTTCAAAGTACGCGACACAATCAACTAAATATGCATCAAACTGGTCAAAACAAACGTACCTATAATACATTAAACTACATCAGACCTCAGTTATTATTCTTGCGTGGACACAAGCCACTACTGACAAAATACATGTTCGAATAAAGATGATTGATTTCGTGGAGACGCAACGGCGTCACTCGCGCACCCCCCCTCACCATATATGGCGAGTGGATAGTGCCAAACCTTAGGATTCCCTGGAAGAGGCGAAGGAGCAGCCTACCCTACGTCGCCGTGGGAACGTGTGAAATTTTGAATGGGATTGATTGGGACTGCAGACGAGAGACCAGCAGCGACGTCACGGCGACGGCATGGAAGATCCGCCCACCGGCGGCGGTGTCACGGCGACGTACAGAAGGAAATTCAGACAAAATGTTATGGCGAGTGGATAGTGCCAAACCTAAGGATTCCCTGGAAGAGGCGAAGGAGCAGCCTACCCTACGTCGCCGTGGGAACGTGTGAAATATTGAATGGGATTGATTGGGACTGCAGACGAGAGACCAGCAGCGACGTCACGGCGACGGCATGGAAGATCCGTCCACCGGCGGCGGTGTCACGGTGACGTACATAAGGAAATTCAGACAAAATGTACGTCTACTCTCGACGTGTGGATAAGTTCGTTGCCACTAGACGCCTGCTACCCTACGTCGCCGTGAGAACGCCTGAACTAGAGAGGCTATTTAAATATATTAAAGATTTGCGTGAGAATCTGTATTTCTCCAGCAAAAAGTCATCCGGATATAGCCGTGGTCTTATAAATCTCTCCCGGTGGATTGCACGAATAATTGGCGCTCCGGTATCAACAGGGCTCTCATCAAAAGGGCATGCCATTGTGAACACATGGAATCTGCGGTGAACGCAGCTTTAAATCCCCAAAACCGGGTTATGTTCCAAACTTAACCTGCACAAAACCTGGTCCGACCAGGTTTGATTCAGAGCATATGTTGCTATAGTAACTAACATACCGTGTTCATTTTGGAACGGAAACCCTAGGGTTACCGCAAACCCTGGGTTAATTTGCCCGGTTATGTGATAAAACCGGCTTTGTGGAATACCCCTTTGCCCTATGAAGTGACATCATGCCCATACAATCATCAAAACATTTTTGAGATGTTTTAAAACAGTTTTGGTCTTTTTGACACATAGAAACTTAACGTTTTTTATAAAATGTCATCAACTTATTCATCAACAAGTCATTGGATATATTAATACCAGAAAATAATGAAAAAAAAATATATATAGGCCTATATATAGACTGGGAATCGAACCCAAGTCCCAACGGCGGCGGCGTGCATATCCTCTCCACACAGCGGCGGCGTAGCTTCTCCACACGTTCATTTCACACGTTGTTATCCTTCTCCAGGGAATCCTGGCACTATCCACTCGCCATAAAATGTAATGTGTCTACTCTCGACGTGTGGATAAGTTCGTCGCCACTAAGACGCCTGCTACCCTACGTCGCCGTGGGAACGCCTGAACTTGGTATGTGGCCACAAAGCGCTTCAGTGTGATTTTATGACGTAGTTTACGATTAACTAGTGTTTTATACAACCAGCACATTTATATCACTTGGAACACCAATGTATAATGTAGGACAGATAAACTGTTGTTTAAATGTAGGCCATTTTGATGGTGCCTGTTTTGATACGGTTATTCACTCTCAAAGTAGACCTATTATTGTTTTAGTTGAGATAATGAATTGCTAATTTGTTTGGGTAAAGCGCTTCCGTGTGATTTTATGACTTAGTTTAGGATTTACTAGTGTTTTATACAACCAGCACATTTATATCACTTGGAACAGCAATGTATAATGGTGTAGGACGGATAAAGTGTTGTTTAAATGTAGGCTATTTTGATGGTGCCTGTTTTGATACGGTTATTCACTCTCAAAGTAGACCTATTATTGTTTTAGTTGAGATAATGAATAGCTAATTTGTTTGGGTAATTTACTGTAATTAAAATGGGTAGGTCTACAGACTTGGCATTAAACACCACTGAAAGTGTTATCTTTTACTACAGTATATCTGTTAAGAGTCACATTTATGCTTAATATTTATATTAATGTAATTAGATAAATGAATTTGATTTGAAGGTTTATTTTGGTTATTGGTTATTGGGTTTATTTAATCAGAGTCATACAGAAGAAATTGTGTAGATTATTCATTGATTGAGATAACAATGCTAAGAATATCTGATGTGGTGTAAAATAAAGGAGATGACAATGGCAGCCAACATAACCAGCGTTAAATCTCCTCTCTTGCCTGTTTTCATATTTCCTTGTACACACAGGAGACTATGGCCCCGTCCACACGAAGCCGAAACGGGCGAAACCGTTACGGTTTCGATCTATCCGGTTTCGAAGTATCTCCGTAAAGACGAAGCCAAGCGAAACCGGATAGATCTGTAGAAACGCTGTAGTAAACATTCCAGGCCCATAAGGGGCGCTGCTTCTGGTACACAAATCCAGAAGAAGAAGAGGCGAGCATGCGCATAAAGGCTGCCCCCCGAACCACTAACAACACAAACAAACAGCTCTTCTACGATGGCGAACTAGATTCTCAATAAATAATGGCTTAGCAACCCAACAAGGGACATGATATGCTGCAGAACGATTACAAGCTTGTAGTCCGCCATCATCTTTTTTGTTGTGATTTCTGAGACTCCGCGGGCTTAAGAGCCATTGGCTAGGAGGTCGAGGGGTGGGGCGATGATGTCATGGTTTGCGGTTTCAGTCGGTTTCAGGCGTCCACACGAAACCAAAACGAAACCGGATAGATTTGAAACCACCTCCGAGGGTGGTTTCAGAAGTTTGCGGTTTCGGTCAGCGGATTCGCCGGCTTCGTGTGGACGGAAGGCCGAACCGTACAAGACCTTTGCGGTTTCGCCATGAAATCGGCTTCGTGTGGACGGGGCCTATAGATCTACCAACACAACAATTTATTATCCGTACACAACCCAGTCTCACCAATATGCGTACAGATCGCACGGTTTGACACTTTCAAAATGCGTGCAGTACATACGCCAAATGACCATTTCGCCTGCATATGATACGCAAAACCCAGCATTAACTACTGTGGAGGGCGGATGCGTCCATTTCGCGTGCATATGATACGCAAATCCCAGCATTAACTGAATGGGAAATGCAATATTTTAGGACAGATTCACCATTAAACGTGTTTCTAATGACATTTCTAGCGATAAATGTACTTTTTCCTTGAATAATCTTCAGTCAGTGAATGTGTATGATCATTATTAATCTTTATTATCTGAATGGGAAATGCAATATTTTAGGACCGATTCACCGTTAAACGTGTTTCTAATAACGTTTCTAGCGAGAAATATACTTTTTACTCGCATAATCTTCAGTCAGTGATTGTGTCTGATCTTTAGTTTTATAGTTATTAGGAAGATTTTATCGGCTCGCTCGCATGTTTCAACGACGTCAGACGCTGCTTTCGCTAAACTATATAGCAGCTCACGTGTTTCCTGCGTTTGCGTTATTAAACCGTTACTTTATGTAACCTTTAATGATATCTTGTTAAAAACACGCATATCCGAGAGCCAACCCAGTCGACAAAAGCATACATTGACAGTGTACGTTTTCGTGAACCCTGGATTACGTCGCATTTCAACATAAAATAGCGTGACACACACACACACACACACACACAATGGGGCTGCGTCACGTCACTTGACTGTCATGGTTGCTATGGTGGTCGCTATCGACCATGCGGCAACGGAGCTACCGTCAATTGTGTTGTTTTTGTCGTAAACTAGGGCCCGCTGGTTAAAAAATAGACAGATATTCAACGGTTTCCTTAAAAGGCACGTTGGATGTTTTTATTCTCTGCAGTTTAGACTTCGTCTATCACCTATTTTTTAAAGCAAAACACCAAGCTCACAGATTTAACGAGGCAGGGTTATTTGAAACAATTAATTAAATATGTAAAGTCAAGTCAACTTTATTTCTATAGCACTTTTAAAAACAACTGAGTGTGTGAGAGGTCATTCCTCCTCCTGAGTTTGCTTCCTACTGTCCACAAGCACCCCCCCCCCCCCCCCCCCCCCACTCCCGATACGGATTTGGAGAATTGTTGCCATGTCCCAGTGGTAGTAGTATCATATATATGAAGAAGGCATTCAATTATACTACAATTATCAAGGAAGTGATGCAATAGGTGACTGAGTAAGCTATACCTTGGGGTCTCTTATATATCAAAGGGGGCCTCAAAGGATGTATACGCATCAACCTGTGGCTCCAGCCCTACAGGAAATGACTCAGCAAGTGCTCCATCTCGTTGCACCTCACCCAGCGGCTTGCTTTCAAGATTTTGGCCTGAAGTTCTTCCCAGACCTACACCCTAGCCATCAAACATGCATATCTGAGAATCAGGCCTCTCTTTAATAATGACAAAAAGTTATGAGAGAAATACACATTAACTTTTGGTTATCCCATAAGCAGCGTGGTGCCGACTTTTGACCTTTTGACCCCAGACTTCAAAAACGTGGCCGCAGGCCAGCTGTGACAGCACACCTTAAGCCACAAATGTATACCTCCATCCCACAAAAAATGGGGACTAGAAACTAACCTTTGTCTTATGTGCATTAACTCTACTGTTGGAGGTCACGCCCCTTTTCCAGCCTTTTCGAGATAGCTAAAATGTTTACACACATTTCCCGGGGTCCCGAGAACGACATATCCAAGATTTGGAGTTCTAGCCCTCAGAGAATTATTTTTTTTCCCAAATGCACTGTTATTTGGACAAAGCCCCTCAGAAGTGTTGCCTGCAAGACCTTGTGGTTCAGAATGTGGTAGAAAAACAGTTTTTGAGATAGGAAGGTCCTACCGCCCTGAAATTTGAATACCTTATTCTAGGGCCTAACTGGGACCCCCGCACTGAAACTTGGCCCCGTCGGACCCCGAGGGCAGGAATTCTAGGGCCTAACTGGGACCCCCGCACGAAACTGGGCCCGGTCGGACCCCGAGGGCAGGCCCCCCCTTCCTGCCCTCGGGGTCCGATGTTGGGAAAAATAACCTGATGAGCACATCACATGGCAGGCACATTAATATATAGTCGACTCTTGCACTAAACTCAACGAACACATAACACAAACATGATAATATAGTCAGGTCAAGGCCAGAGCCGAAGGCCCCATTTCCCAGGCAAATGGTAGACACTCAGACAATGCACCAGTCATCCTCAAGAAAGGGAGAGCCACATTAATTTATCACACAGGAGACATTTTGAGAGCTCTCCCCCGTTAGGAGGAACCAAGAGATACACCTGCCCATACCAGGGCCTCAGAGCCACATTAAATTATCACACACGAGACACTTCGGGGGGCACTCCCCCGTTTTAATTTATCACACCGGAGACACGAGGAGCTCTCCCCCGTTAGGAGGCATAGACCAGGGCCTGGGAGCCAAGGTCCAGCGAAAACACACAGAACCACACACACCTCAAACGCACACACCTCATCGAGAGGAGGATACAGCATAAGACTATCACACAGGGACTCTTGATCTTCTTCTGAAGCAGACCTTCCACGGAGGCGAAGCTCCGGACGAACCATCAGCGCTGATTAGGGACTTAGACATATTCGATTTCTCACGCTTTATGACTGTATAACCGTTGCCACTTTACTTAATAAAT
The DNA here is from genome assembly GCF_031168955.1 of Gadus macrocephalus. NCBI lineage: Eukaryota > Metazoa > Chordata > Actinopteri > Gadiformes > Gadidae > Gadus > Gadus macrocephalus. The sequence goes on along the minus strand of NC_082404.1, from coordinate 5,471,697 downwards.
CCAAGGTCCTCGTGCCGACAGACTTTATTACCTCTCCGTCTCATTTCATCTGGTCCAGTAACTAGACAGATCGTTTTTCCCCTCACCGACCGGGCCAAGTTTCGGTGCGGGGGTCCCAGGCACATACATCGAGGCACATAACATGTCCCTCAATGTTGTCCTTATCCGCTACCTGTGCATACCACATCAAACGTGCATATGACTTATTCTATTAAAGTAAAACCCAGTTTCATCTTAACATATTTAAAGCTACACGAGTCCCTGACCGGTTCTTACTATTTCCAAAAACATTATAATTTTTATATTTATCTAGTTTTTCTCTGGTCAACATCAACTCGATACCTTATTTCCATTCTCTAATCATGACTGACTTGAATTCTCAGCGTGTGAATCCGTGATCGCCCACTCTCCTGGAGACCCCCACGAGCCCCACCGTCACCTCCCCGTAACCCGCAGGTATGATCAGTGAGTCGACGTGTGGCTCGGAGGTCCTCGAGGAGAGCCGCGATCCCACTTCTGGCACCATGTTTGTGGTTGGAATTTTCTAAACTGGGTAGAATAAAGAGTCATCCGAACTTATAACAATCATGGTCAAACATTTGGGTAATAAGGGTACATTGACATTCAAAAAACAAAGCAAAAACTGAACCTAAAGAAAAACTAATTAGCCATAATGGGAATATCTGAACATTTATCACAAGTTAGTAATTGGTTGACACAAATGTAATTGTAATCAATTATAGTAAAGACAATTTCCTTATTCAGTACCCCCTCGTATATTCCACTACTCTGAGTAGGGGAGTAACCTTCTTTATCTCGGTGGCCCTGACACACACAAGAAGTAAGGCTCACACACACACACACACACAGAAATGGTTCGTTCCTCTTCCATTTTTTTTTTACTTTCCCACTGTGGATGACATGAATTATGGTATGGCGGGTATGGTCGGGTGGTCGCAGGTCACACATGGTGTTGGGGCGAATGTGCTGGTCGTGAGAGGTGGGTCATCCGTGGGGTGGCTGGGGTATAGGGTGATCTGGATCCTCTCTCCCCATGGTGTAGTTCCTGACTTCATTTTTTTTCGACTTTCCCTTGCTCTCGAGTAGAGTGTAGTTACAAGTGTCCGTGGTTGGGTTGGTGTCAACCTTCACCCCCACAGCCCATACTCGATCAACTTCTAGTTCTCTTCTATACTTCTCCTCTCTTCCAGCCCAGATTCTCTGTTATCCAGTGGACAGCGGCTTGTTTGCTTGGGCGTTGGCTGCTAAGTGCCTAGCTTCCGTAACTCGACCATGACTTCTGGAAGCGCACGTGCTCTGGGGGCTGGGTGTGGGGGAAAGAAATAGTAGTTTGCTTCTTGACCTGCAGGGGGTGGCTTAGTTGGGACTTATAGTAGTTCTCTTCTTGTCCAGCTGGGGGAGTCGTTTAGGAAGAACTGGTGGCAGTTCCTCTTCTCGGCCAGCAGGGAGAGCCGCTGAGGTAGAACTGGTGGCAGTTCCTCTTCTTGGCCAGCAGGGGGGGGGGGCGGACTTTAACTACACTACTAAGATCTCCAAACATGGCGTTCGGGGAACTAAAACATGGGGTGGAGTAAAAGAACTCCAAGTATGGCGGACGGGGAACTACAAATGTATCAAAGCCTGACTCCTGTGATATGTGGTATTTTATGGCATAGGGCCACCACTCACTTACAGGAGAACACACTCTCTATCTGTGTCTTTCTGTGTTAGTCGCTAGTATTGTTTGATGTAGAATAAGCTCAAATATTGGCCTCTCTGTCTCTCTGTCCCTCCCCTTCCCCCTAAATATCACCATCTTCGTAGCAAACACTGACACCAGGTTCAAACCATATTAGGCCGACCTCAAAACGAACTAAACCTCTTAACTCAATTAAAAATAATATATGTATACAATTCTGTTTAATAATGGCAATAATTATTATTTTAATTCAATCTCCTTCAGAGTTCTCAGCGATTGTTCAACTTCACGTTGATCACACTTTTCATACACCAGGACCGGGAACACACGTAGCGTAGCCGACAGGCTTGCTGGTCGACTACCACTTCCACTTAAATTGTCTATGCCTAAGCCTTTGATGGTGCGGTTAATACAGCTAATATGCTTGTCCCTGGTCCCTTGTGGCTATGTGCAGAAATTACAGCTTATATGCTTGTTTGCATCACAGTTTTAAAACTTGTGTGTTAATACTGATCGACCACATCCTAGCCTCCTTTATCTGGTTCTTTGTGGATTTTACAGTGAAGCATATTTCTTTGTTACAGTTATTGTTCGTTCATATGGTTTTACATGCCATTTTGTATACATTCATACAATAAAAACTATGTGGACAGGCGAAGTGATTGAAGGGCTATAATCTTTGTCCATGTATCAAATGCAGTCAATAGTAAAGTGATCTCCTCACAGTTTACAGAAGTAACTAGTCACTACTTACTTTTTTGAGTAACTACCCCAACACTGCCAGTAGGCCCTCTTTCATATAAACACGACCCCATTTCTTTAGCTCCTTCACAAGTGTACCGGACCCATAGAAGATCACCCTCCAATTACAATTCAGCAATTATATTAGACGATTCCGGATGAAGCTCATCAACTAAAATTTTACTACCGTTTTTTAATTAATACTTATAATTTGTTCTAATTTATTTGGTTGTAATAAATTTGTAATTTAAAGCATGTTGAGTTGCCTTTGTCTATTTAATGTTCTTGCTAAATATAATGCAACTTGACTTGTGGCAGTTTGCTCATTATTAGGCAATCATTCCATTTTGAACAATAGCTATTGCACCATCGGAAATCTAAAGTGTTTAAGTCAGCAGTCTCTCGCGACCCGGTGTGTGTGTGTGTGTGTGTGTGTGTGTGTGTGTGTGTGTGTGTGTGTGTGTGTGTGTGTGTGTGTGTGTGTGTGTGTGTGTGTGTGTGTGTGTGTGTGTGTGTGTGTGTGTGTGTGTGTGTGTGTGTGTGTGTGTGAGATTCACTTCCAACCAAAATCAAAACTCTGCAGTCAGGTCCTGGAAGCTGGTGATATCCGGCACTGGCCTGCATATTGATCAGGATCGGAGCCACGGATGATCTGAAGTAGGAGAGGACTGAGGAGCAATACTTTTCTTTTTGCTTCCGATACGCTTTTGCGGGAGCCAATCACCAAGCTGGCTTTTCCCCCTGGCGCGCTATTGGCTGGTTCAATACAACGACAACAGGGAAGTGACGGCAAGCAGCCAATTGCGTACAGAGTCATTTGAACTAGGCCCATTGATCACACCTCTTGTGCTGAAGAAAATTACAGGAGCCTCCCCAGGCCAACGTGCATCTACGATTAAGCTTGGTCTGGCAATAGCATTTTACGTTAGCATTTTGCCGACTTATTACTAAGCCCAGTTGTACTATGCAGCAGCCGAAGTACGAGTGTATTCCAAAGATCTCCAGCTAACGTAGCTATACGTAGCTGACCTCAGAGATTTGTAATGTGGGACTTAATAATAATAATACATTTAATTTAGAGGCGCCTTTCAAGACACCCAAGGTCACCTGACCTGTGCTGTTCTGACTTAAAAGATAATTGGCAATTAACGAGAAAGCCCGAAAGTACTTGTGACATCCAATGCAGACTGTAAAAGGTCAAAGGGCCTGTACAACAGACGACGAGCAACAATAAATAATAGTATAGTCAGCATTAAAAGGGGACATAGCATTTGATAATTTTCGCAAAGGTCTTTGACATAAACGGAAAACAATATAAGTGCTAACACAACCTTGTGGCACCCCCTTTGATATCGTCAAAATAGAGGAGGTGGTGCTCGCCATCTGAACACATTGCATTCTAGCAGACAAATAGTGGGCTAACCAAGAGGCTGCTTTTTCCAATGTGGTGGACCATATGGACCAAGATACAGTGATAAACCGTTTTGACCGCTTTCGACCAATCAATAAAAAGTGCTGCATATTTATTTTGCAGTCGCCTTAATTATGTCATTTTTATCTTTAAAGGCAGCAGTAACAGTGCTATGTTGTTTCTTAACACCATATTGGTATTTGGATAAAATGCCAATTTCTATCCAAATTTGAACATAGAAATTGCTTTATTGATTTCCAGAACGCTTTTCAAAAACGTTTGCTTGTATACACATTCTGGAGATCGACCGGGGTTTGAGGGCCTTTATTGTGTAAGGTGACCTGTACTGGCCTATTTTGTGTAAGGTTGCCTGTCATGGCCTGTATTGTGTGAGGTGTCCTGTGCTGTTCTGTATTGTGTAAGGTGTCCTGTACTGTTCTAAGGTGTCCTGTGCTGTTCTGTATTGTGTAAGGTGTCCTGTGCTGTTCTGTATTGTGTAAGGTGTCCTGTGCTGTTCTGTATTGTGTAAGGTGTCCTGTGCTGTTCTGTATTGTGTAAGGTGTCCTGTGCTGTTCTGTATTGTGTAAGGTGTCCTGTGCTGTTCTGTATTGTGTAAGGTGTCCTGTGCTGTTCTGTATTGTGTAAGGTGTCCTGTGCTGTTCTGTATTGTGTAAGGTGTCCTGTACTGTTCTGTATTGTGTAAGGTGTCCTGTGCTGTTCTGTATTGTATTGTGTAAGGTGTTCTGTACTGTTCTGTATTGTGTAAGGTGTCCTGTGCTGTTCTGTATTGTGGAAGGTGTCCTGTGCTGTTCTGTATTGTGTAAGGTGACCTGTGCTGTTCTGTATTGTGTAAGGTGTCCTGTGCTGTTCTGTATTGTGGAAGGTGTCCTGTGCTGTTCTGTATTGTGTAAGGTTGCCTGTCATGGCCTGTATTGTGTAAGAGGCCAGTAGGTATTTCCGTTTTGGGAAAAGCAACATATAGTTTAATTACACCAGGGTCGATTTGTGACAACTGTAGCCTGTGACAAAGAGTCCTCTTTTTGCATCTATCGTGGTAAACTACAATCATACCTTTAATTATCCTATCTGTTATATGTCCGTATATGGGCGACCGCCCCCCCCTTGTGGCTCAATGGTTGAAAAAGCGCGCTAAAGTGCCCTTCAAGAGTGTCGAAAACGAGAGGAAATGCCTTATTGGCTGCCCTTTTCACGTGCAAAACATGATTAGGTGCCCTCTAGGGTGCTCCTTCAGAACAAGAAAATTCAATGACGTGCCTTAGTGAGTGCCCCCTTTAGTACCATGATATGCCCTTCTGCCCGTCTGGTCCTTCTAGTGCCCTGAAAGTCCCCTTCTGCCCGTCTGGTCGTTCAAGTGCCCTTCTGCCCATCTGGTGCTCTTCTAGTACCCTGATAGTGCCCTTCTGCCCGTCTGGTCCTTCTAGTGCCCTTCTAGTACCCCGATAATGCCCTTCTGCACGTCTGGTCCTTCTAGTGCCCTTCCAGTGCCCTTCCATTGCCCTTGTAGTGCCCTGATAGTGCCCTTCTGCTCCCTTCTGAAAGTGCCTTATTGGCTGCCCTTTACACGTGAACGAAAATTAATGAGTGCCCTAGGTTGCCCCTGATGATGATGATGATGTGCCCTCTGGAGCAAGAATATGGCAAACCGAAAAAAACATGTTGTGATTAGCTATTGAGGTGCAGACATTCCTCTCTTTGGTAGCTGACGAACGGGGAACGCGGGCGTTGCTTTCATGTGGCGTCGCCATGACAAACAGCTACATCGAGTGATACTTAAATCTCCACTGGATAACGAAGCAAAAAGCGGATAAAGAGTATGCCAGAACCCATAGTGGAAAAGCGCAATTAGATGCCAAGTTAGAAAAACTTAATATTTTCAGTTTGCATCATCCGTTTAAAATGTATATACATTTTTTGAGCGTTCAAGATCATTCAAGTGTATGTCATTTCGTGCAAGAGAGACGATAATGGTCAGCTATCAGCTCAACATGAAGGAAAACTTCCTTAAATGTTTCCGTAGCTGGCTGTCAGCGGTCAAAGACTGTATGGTAGCGGCACATTGAATTTTCTCCAGTCTAATTTTTACTCAAATGTTAGTAAAGATGAAAGCAGTAAGGCATCCTCCTTTCTTTGGCTAAAATGTGAAAGTGCACAATGATGTGAACAACTCATTTTGTTGTTTATAAAGTCGCTAGAATAAGGGGAAACAGTTTCTTTGAAGCAAAAAAAATTGTGGGGGAGGACCCCCAGACCCCCCGTTTAAATTATGAACCAAACTATTATTTTAAGTGCTACATGGAGATGTAACAAGTGCCCCCGATGGGACCTTCAAGGCAGCGCTTGCTAAGGTTAGGGGATAGGACCTTCCAGGCAGCGCTGCCTTTAAGGCTCCGTTGGGGGAACAAAACACCATCAAGTTAGAAAAGCCACTGTGTCCGCTGGTGGGGCCCCATGTTGTCCAGAACTTTTTTTTTTTTTTTTTGTCCTTTTTTTTTTTTTTTTTTCGCCCCTGCCCTTCAAACAGTCTGAGTCCGCCACTGGGGTTGATCATTCAGAGAGGTAAACTACCATCATAGAGATATATGAGTAAATATATATATGAGAAAATGTTTCTGGGACTACGGTAACTGAAACATAATCCTTTCCTGCAGTCAGCACCATATTGACATTGTATCTTTCTGTCATCTTCAACAGCTCTCTTGAAGTTATCCAAGGCCGAGACGATGCTACTAGTCCTAAATATAACTACAATTCAACCACATTCCTCCTATTCTCTCATTTCTAAAACCAGTCAAGATTAGTTTAGATACCACCTCTAAACTCCCCTTCAAAATAGTTCTTATCAGCTCAGATAAATGGAAGATAAAGATCAGATAAGCTGTGTGGTTTTACAAAATAAAGCCCCTATAAATGTTTGGCTTTCATTTCAAAGTCAGATCTTCCCTTTATTTAAAAAAATAACTAGAAAAGTCAGTGAATACACAAACGTTAATAATTAAATTTTATACTGAAAGTACTCATTCTGTACTACCATAAAAAAAACAGTCTTTCTAATTACTTATATATATAATATAGTGTGTAAGTCAGCAATCTCTCTCTAACTATAGCGTGGGAGATGGGTGTGTGGGTGTGTTTGCCAGTGTTTGCTTGTGCGTGTGAGTGCCCTTGTGTGTGAGGTTTCACTTCCCATCTTAATTTAAAGTCCCAGTCAGGCCCTGTGCCCATTGGATCAGGCACAGGGCCAATTGATCAGGACGAGAGCCACAGTTGATCTGAAGTGGTTTTGGCTAACTGGAACCATCTACCATAATCCCTGGGGTTGAGAATTTAAATAGAAAACTAATTTATTTATTTTAATGTTGTATATCCCTTGGGTCACGTTCCCGGGCACTGTCTGTGGCCGTGGCTGTGACCGTGGTGTGGCCATGATGTGGCTGTGACCGTGGCTGAGAAGGTGACGTGGCTGTGACCGTGGCAGTAGGTTGGCTGTGACCGTGGCCGTGAGGTGGCCGTGGCTGGGTCTGGGATGGAGCTGTGAATAGGACGTGGCTGTGACCGTGGCCGTGAGGTGGCCGTGACCGTGGTGTGTCCGTGGTTGTGACGGTTATAGCCAGTGAGCCACGCCTGTGATACTGTCTTTAACACTAATTGGAGATCATCTGTCTAAAACACCAATTGGGGTGCAAAAACACCAACATATTCTTTATTTTTCTGACCAGATGTTTTTTGTCCCGACGAAAACCTCGTAAGGAAGGTCCCTCTGCTGCTTTCTCGTAGATTGCATCATCTTTCCCCGTCTTCCTTAATTGTGACTGCATCCCTTTCTCTCGCATGATGGTCAGCAGCTTACGGATTTCACCGTCTCTCTAGTTAAAATAGTTCTTATCAGCTCAGATAAATGGAAGATAAAGATCAGATAAGCTTGTGATTTTACAAAATCAAGCCCTTTAAATGTTTGGTTTCATTTCAAATTCAGAGCTTCTTGAAATGTCAGTGAATACACACAAACTTCTAAAATCCAATTCCTTTAAATATGTGACAAAAAGGTGAGGAGTCAATAATTAAATGTTATACTGAAAGTACCCATTCTGTACTACCATAAAATAAATTGTCTTTCTTATAACTTGTGTACTTTTGTGATTTAAAGCGCATTGTGTTGCCTATGTGTATGAAATGTCTACATAAGCAAAATGTGACTTGACCTGTAGTAGTATCCTCATCATAAGGCAATCATTAAGTAATCGCACCATCGGATACATAAAGTGTGTACGTGTGTGCCTGTGTGCGTGTGTGTGCCCTTGTGTGTGAGATTTAACTTCCCATCCATATCGAAAGTCCCAGTCAGGCCCTGCGCCCATGTGATCAGGCACAGGGCCTATTGATCAGGATGAGAGCCACAGTTGATCTGAAGTGGTCGCTGATCAAGCAACAACAAAGCCGAGTAGTTTGCAAAGCACTGCCGGTCAAAAGACCCCGGCCTCTTTTTATGCTCACAAACGAAGCTGTTTCCCATACGATAGGTCCGCCCGCGGCCGGTCAGTCATCCAGTCCTTTAAGCATGTGGTCAACATCAGCTGATCTAAACACTAGGTTGAGGTCAGCACGCGCTGACCCCAGACTCTCTGGCGCCGTGTCAAGCCTTTGCTACGAATCCAGAGGTGTTTTAGATGCTTTCTACTATTAATGTATCAATATGATAGATAGGCCTAATAATAAGCATAGTTTGCCATAAAATGTAACCGTTACTTTCTTCCATAATCCCTGGTGTTGAGAATTTAATTTGAAGACTTTAATTTATTTATTTGAATGTTGTATATCCCTTGGGTCACGCTTCGGTCTCTGGTACCGCGATTCTGTCTAATTGCATTGACATGAAAACGAAATCCCCATTATGTGTAGGCCCGCGTAACCATGCCCGGGCAATAGGCGGGTATAAAACGGGCCTATTTGGCAGTGTAAAAACCACTTATAACAACATTTGGAGATACTCTGTCTATAATACCAGTTAGATATACTCTGTCTATAACACCAGTGGGAGATACTGTCTATAACACCATTTTTCTACGTTTTAAAATGATTAACTGACATTGTTTTTGATGACATTTATTATATAACTTGTATGTTCTATCTTTGCATCCTTCGTCAATCATTTTTACCACTACTCTCATGCATTGGGGATATTTTTTCAAATGACCTAAGTAAAGAATAGGAAATGAATTATACTCAATGATACATACATTCTGCATATTATAACATATAGCTATGGAATTTGTCTCCAATGCAATCTTCATTGCATAGAAGTTTTGATCTCTGGTTGTGAATTTCTTTTGACAGACTTGCAAGCCCAGTGTCTTGTCCAGGTACAAGGGATATCGTTCCAGGTTTTTGACTCTGGCATCAACTCTGCGCAGTCTTCATTTCCCGCATTGTTGGGTTCACCAGGATTCCATAAACTGTTTGGAGAAAAGCAAAGATTCTTAATTATATCCTTCATCACTAGGCATCTGGCCGAGATTTTGCCCCCAAAATTGTATAACTCCAAAACTATAAGGGCCAAGAGGTTAATTTACTTCTTACCTATAGTGGGCACACAAACCTCTGTTGAATATATATATATATACATATATTGCTCATTGTACTTAATGCAGGAAAAACCTCAGTTACCTCAGTTTCCTGGGTGATCCATCTACCCACTTCCAATTTGATTCGGATCCCCTATCATTCAGACCAATCCAGACGGCACAACAGAAATTGTTGATGAAATTCTGGAAGAAAGAAGGAGGTTCTTTATAAAGACAACAGTCAAAGCTTAACACCCAGGGTCCACAGCTGATCGGCCTGCAAAATGGATTCAGATCCTCTTTTTAATACTGAACTCAGATCTGCACTGATGTTTGTTGTCTGTTTGTGGTCTTTACTGTGTATTTAAACTTTTATTTATTTTATTATATATTGCTTTTGTATATTATATATTATACGTTCGATAACATGCGTGCACTTTTAAGGAGCTGCTCATTGCATTTCGATGTACTTTGTACAATGACAATAAAGCTTTCTATTCTATTCTAAATGTATAATATATTTGTACTCAATTTCATGTCACACAATATTTGGATTATATATATATATATATATGCAGTCTTTAGGATTTAGGAGTAGGATTTAGTAAGTATCTGGCCGTGAGGTTGTAGATTGCAACCAACTGAATCCCCTTCCCCATTTCCTATGACGTATCAGAAGCTATGCTGACTGTACCCCCCTGTAAGGAGTCATAATGCTAGATTCTACTTAATTCTACAGCACTTGCATAAAATCATATTTTCAGAATTTATTTAGTGCAAAACTTTACACATAGTAACTTCCTTCCTCTCTCCTTCCTTCCTGACCTGTTCCTCCTCGCTGTCGATGACGACCAGATCAGCACCTCTGTCCTGGCAGTCCTGCCGGCTGGCCATCCAAGATTTCTTTGCAGCAGAGAGAAAGTAGCAACTGCCACCATGAGGCTGCCATCCCGCTAAACAACCTCCTAATAATAAACAAATAACCTCTAATTACATCCATGAGTAGCATTACAGTAATTGGAATCTCAAGCAGTTACTTATATTAGCTATCTTTGTCATTTTTTGTGTTCCGTTTTATAATATTGTTTAAATTCTAAATTCCAGGTTAAGTTAAAGTTAAATCCTGTATTTTGGGTGTTGTGTTGTCTTTTGGCTAGCAGACCACATTCATACTATTATTAAACAAAACATGAGTTAGATTTGCTTTCTTTTTTTTTGATTTGCTTTCTGTTAAATGTTGTTAACTTTTAAGGAAATACTAACTGTATAGTAAGAATAAAAAGTAGTAAACAAAATATGGACAGCATACTTTTAAATGAGTTACCAATTAGTTGTTCTTAATATAACTTCCTTCCTTACCCCCACTCAACCTTTGGAGCTCTTTCAGCTGGTCTCTCTCCAGGGTCACGTTGTTGTTAATGGTCTGCAACTGGTACATTGCCTCTGTCAGGTTTTTGTTACTGGTTTGTAGGAGGTCTCTCTCTTGAGTCAGGTTATTGTTAATGGTCTGCAACTGGTACATTTCCTCAGACAGGTTATTGTTAGAGGTTTGTAGGAGGTCTCTCTCTTGAGTCAGGTTATTGTTAATGGTCTGTAACTGGTTCATTTCCTTATTCAGGTATTTGTTACTGGTTCCGAGGAGGTCTCTCTCTTGAGTCAGGTTTTTGTTACTGGTCTTTAACTGGAACCCTTCCTTAGTAAGGCATTTGTTAATTGTCAGTAGATGGTCTCTTTCTTGAGTTAGGTTGTTGGTGCTTGTCTGTAACTGGTCTCTTTCTTGAATCAGTTGCATGTTACTTGTCTTTAACTTGTCTCTCTCCTCAGTCAGGTTTTTGTAACTTGTTTGAAGCTGGCCTTGCTCTTGGATCAGGTTGGTGCAAGTAATCCTTAGCTGGTCTCTCTCCTTAGTCACATGTTTATTTCTTGTCTGTTCACGTCTCAAATCAGTCAGGTTGCATCTGGTCCCTAGCTGGACTTGCTCTCCAATCAGGTTACAGCTAGGGGTAGGTTGTTCCACTGCCACATGGTTATCTGCCACACAGGACATTAGTCATATATGCAAACCATATCATCCAGTCTTTTTCTTTGCTTCATAAAGGCGACATCATAGCCTCGTAGTAAAGATAACTTTCTACTCACGTTGGCCGGCTACGATGATGATCCCAGTCAGAAGTACAACACATAACACGCCAAGACAGACTGCAGCCGCTCTGAAGGGTCTCTCTTTTAACCACAGGACTACAAAATAAAGATAGGAACGTTTAGTCTTCAACTTATGGGTCAAATCGACATACAGAAGATATCACAGTAGTTATGCATTTATTCGTCATAATATTAAATTGAAGTAAGCTCTTTTTTTACCAGTCCGGTGACTTTCTTTGTCTGGATTATATGTCTTTAAGCTGTCATCAATTTCAAAGCCCATCATTGTAAAGCTCTGTGAAAAGAGATCTTCTGTGAAATGATTTGCAAATGGCCTTAATATATCAGCCAAAATCAAGAGTATAGCACAGTCAATACAATATTGTTTAATATACCGTTACATTTATTTAACATTGTTAAAATTGACTGTTATCACACATCGCTATCACACATATACATTGATAAACTTATGTCATATAGCATTTGAAAATGCTTTCACACCTCACAAAGTATTTAATCAATAACCACTTCTAAAAGTGGTTCGGAGGTATGCCCCCTCTTCAAATTTGTTTAAGTTTTGGTTTTGAATAGTTTTACTGGACAAAGTTAATTTGTTCTGCCATTGCGACAACTACAGGATGGCTGCATATGTTTTGGAATTGCCCAAACAATGACCACATTCAATAATTCAACCTGCTTTTGAAAAGGGGTTTCAGAAATGTAATAGGCCTACAAAAAAGGATTAACTAACCTGTATTAATTCCAAAGAGGTCAATATACGGAACAGCAGTGATCCACTAAGACCTGCGTAGAAGTGAGCACAGAAGAAATGATATCAATAAATGATGAGCAATTACAAATCCTTCGAGAAAGGGAAGTGATAGGAGAGTTGGATAATGTTAAGGATTTCCTCATTCCTCATCGGGGATGACAAATAAATAAATAATAGAGCCCAACCGATATATCTGTTGGCCTATTTATAGAATCACAGATCTATCCCTATTGGTGTATATGTTTGCCGATATGCGCTGATATGAAAGAAATAGGGTTATTCCCATATTGTGATCACTAGTTTGTCCAGCAGAGTTTTCTCCCAATTCCATGGTTTACGTCCTCTGAGCCCGCTATGCAGCACACGCAACATGTACTTATTCAGAGTCAAGGGACTTCACGACTCTCAGCCAAGCGTTGTCGGAAGGACTCAGAGTCAAGTGGGGTCTTAGAAGACTCATTGCTAATTACGTAAAATACTCTTTAGTTTACGTAAATAGACGCAACGAGTTTGTTGCCGGTTATTTTGAGTTTCACAATACCGGCTTCGGCTGTGGTCATTTTACTTGCGTGGGTTTAAAACATTTTTGCTGTCTGAGAAATGTGGAAAAAATAAAGACTTGTTGAACGCCGTATTCAACACCTGGGAATGCTCCGTTTGAGATATGTAGAATATACTGCAAAAAGTTTAGGTGTAGTTAACCTAGACACACAGCATGCTTGTATAACTAACATTAATGTTGTTGGATCAACCGTCTTGTGATACAAGTAATGTCAAATAAACATTTTACTTTGAACCTTGTACAGGTCTGATTGGATAGAATACCGTACACATACATTATATGTAATTAGTTTCAAGCAGTAAAAGTCCTTCCAATTCAGACTCAATTGTGATCTTTCTTTTCCCTGGGAGAAAGAAAGTTTTGTTTAGGAGTAAGCTGTCAATTAGCCCACTGCGTCTGCTCCATCTCCTGACTGAAGACCCTCACGGTCAGGAGACTCTGCAGGGTGGAGTTTAAATAGCAGCTCTGTGCGAGGTTGGGGAGCCTGAGAACACACACACACAGCAACAGGTAGCAAGGCTTCACCTCACTACAGCACTAGCCACCAGGAGCCAGCAATTGGCCCAAGTTTCATTTTAGAGAATGGTCACACTGTGGAGATCTACGTTGAGACCAGAGGTCACCAGAGGCCCTCTCCACCCACCCCCGGGCAGCAGCTCTGTCCTCCTGGAGCTGCCCTGCCTCGGTGGGGCGCGTGGCTGGGCCGACTGGGCCAACCTCGGAGGGGGTGGTCGTCGATCTAGTGATTGTACTGGTAGAGACAAAACACAGGGGTGTTTTGTCACAGACACACACTGACACAAACATGCATGGGAAGGTATATCCATAGTGGGGAATGGGGATGGGCCTTGTTTGTGCAAATAATGCGTTTTTTAATGTATCACCTGAGCTGTTGACCAAACCAGTGGTACTTTCCTCGGGCCAGCTTCTGCTCCTGTTTTCGCTGTTGCCGGTAATGCGGTACATAACATTAATCGTGAGGAAAAGAGATTTCAGTTATGCATGACATAGCGAATACATCCTCATATATATGAATTTGATATAGCCTAGAGTCAGGAGGACCGCTACGGACTATCATATTAAAAATGACGGATCAGTTCAGTGATGGGGGTGAGGAGCGACAGCATGGTGGGTCCATGACCTAGGGTGGGCTCACTGACCGTGAGGTATCTGTCCAGGGCCTGGCTCACCGAGCCTCCAGGCTCCAGGTCCAGGGACAGGTTGGTGAAGACCTCCATGGACGAGGACTGGCCCTCACATCTAACACAGGAGAACATACGGGAGACACTGATGAAGACTGCTGGCCAAGAGCAGGATACACTGCTGCTGGGGCCGACATCCTCCCTACATCAAGGCCTTCATATCGTTCACCACTAAGGGGAGGACCAAGACCTACAGGGAGGACAAGACCTCCAGGGAGGACCAAGACCTCCAGGGAGGACAAGACCTACAGGGAGGACCAAGACCTACAGGGAGGACCAAGACCTACAGGGAGGACCAAGACCTACAGGGAGGACAAGACCTACAGGGAGGACCTACAGGGAGGACAAGACCTACAGGGAGGACCAAGACCTACAGGGAGGACCAAGACCTACAGGGAGGACAAGACCTACAGGGAGGACAAGACCTACAGGGAGGACCAAGACCTACAGGGAGGACAAGACCAACAGGGAGGACCAAGACCTACAGGGAGGACCAAGACCTACAGGGAGGACAAGACCTACAGGGAGGACCAAGACCTACAGGGAGGACCAAGACCTACAGGGAGGACCAAGACCTACAGGGAGGACCAAGACCTACAGGGAGGACAAGACCTACAGGGAGGACAAGACCTACAGGGAGGACCAAGACCTACAGGGAGGACAAGACCAACAGGGAGGACCAAGACCTACAGGGAGGACCAAGACCTACAGGGAGGACCAAGACCAACAGGGAGGACAAGACCTACAGGGAGGACCAAGACCTACAGGGAGGACCAAGATCTACAGGGAGGACCAAGACCTACAGGGAGGACAAGACCTACAGGGAGGAAGTGTTCAATGTCTACTCTCCTCTGGATCAGCCGCCCAGAGTGACTGCAGCATCCCACAGCGGTCAATATCTTTCTAAGGAAAACCATTGACGGCTTAATGTCGTTCAAGTAGTTTGTAGTTCCTCTGTGTTCACATCATCTTCTCTGAATTTTTCTATTTCTATTTTAAACTTAGAAGTAGAAGTATAGTCGTTGTCAAGAAAGGGCAGTGTGTGCGTCTGCCAGGGGGGTCGAGGTGGAGCTGAGTTACCCCTTGCAGGTCCTGGTTCTCCTCATGTTGAAGAGCAGGTGAGCCTCCACAGGGCAGGAGTAGGTCCTTCCCACCATGCCCAGAGCGGCTGGCTTTAGCAGGAGGGACAGACCACTCAACTGGTCCAGCACAGCGGTCAGGAACTCATGGGCGTCCTACACACACAGACACACACACGCCTGCACCTACCTCAGGGCAGCAGCTCTACCCTCCTGGAGCTCCCCTGCCTCGGTGGGGCGCGTACCTGGGCCACCTCGAAGGGGGGTGGCCGTCGGTCTGGTGATTGTACTGGTAGGGTCAAAAAAAAAAACACACACACACACACACACACAAACACAGACAGACGCAGATACAAGTTCAAAATAATCTTCAATCACATTGCTGTGCTAAGAACAGAAAATAATCATACTAATGACAATAGAAGTAAATGATAAAGGTCATAGAATATCAAAGTCATAATACTGTACATGAAATGTGCATAAAAAGAACAGTATAAATAAACATGATGAATACATGAATCAATAGGTGAGTGTCCAGGTGAACATGCATGGTAGGTCTAGCAGCAGCGGGGCCTTGTGTGTGTGAATGATCAGTTATTTAAAGTCTCACCTGAGCTGCTGACCACACCAATGGTTCTTTCCTCCGGCCAACTTCTGCCCCAGTTTTCCCCGTTGCAATGAAGCAAACTATTTAAAGTAGGCTAGAGTCAGGAGGAGCGATACGGACTAACGTATTCAAACAGACATAAGTTCAGTGAGGCTGAGTGAGACCCACCTCGGCGAGGGGAATCTGCTGCAGCAGGAGCTGAGGGCTGGGGCTGCCTGGGTGGAGGAGACCACTGAGTCTGGGCCTCCATCGCTCCTGGGGGGGCTCAGCGTGGTCTCGGGGTGGTCTCAGGGGGCTCTGGGACTCTGGGATGGGATGTTGGTCTGCTCCTCAACATCCCACCCACCCAAGACCAGAGGGCCCTTCCCCCACCCCCCACCCAGACCCCAGACTGTTCTACACCTGGACACACAAAGGAAACACCACGTATTGTAGGATACTGCAGACTCATTCACCCCATCATTATCTACACTGGAGCTAATCTGGGACCCAGCAGTCTTCCACGTTACAGCAGAACTCCCGAGGGGGAGACGGCTCAGAGCTTGGGCCGGACACCAGAGGCTGAAGGGGCCGAGTCACGCCTTGGGTCCTGTTTCGTTACTGAGACATTCTACCAAAGAGAAACTCAGATGTGCTGGTCAATGACGCTTTCAGAAAGGGACTTTAATTAACTGAGTGAATATAATGGCCAGCCTACACGATGTTGATTTGAAACCTGGCCTGCTGGAGTCCAGATTATCTGTCTTTGTGCCTTTTGAATGTGATTTAATTCTTCCTCCTACCTGTCGCTGGTAGAACAGCAGGTAGGCCGTGCGTTGCCGCCGGCGACAGACGGCCCTGCCGGTGGTCCGTGACACCTTCAGGTCATTGTAGCGCAGCCATTGGTCAGCCAGGTTGTTGCCCTCTTCCGGATAGGCCCCCTCACTGATGTAATGTCCTGGGGGCGGGTTCAAAGATACATTTCTGACATGCCCAATCATATCATCATCAATATTCAATCATCAATAATCAACCATCAATCATACAATCATCAATAACTCAATCATTCAATAACCCATCTACCCAGGACAATGTAACTGCAAGCGACATACACAAAACTCCCAAAGTGTATGTGTGTGTTTGTGTGTGTTTGTGTCACCTGATGTAGCCCGGGCACCGATGTGGCTCAGTACACTCAGGAGTGTGTACTTCTCCTGGGAAGGAAACGCGTATCATACTGAACAGTTAACGCGCGTCGGGAGGACAGCAACAGGTTCACACACAGAGAACATTTCCTGTACTTCTTCTCCCTTCATCTTACTAACAGTTCAGGTTGAAGTTAAGCTTAAGGCAAGCCAGCTATATTACTGTATATTAGTAAGTATTTTATATTTTATCTCACCTCATGTTATAAATAATACTAATTTGTTTAATTGATTAGCTTATTATCTCTTAAATATTCTTTCTCTCTCTTCTTCTCACCATGATGTTGCTTTCCTCACTCCCTGCCTCTGTAGTATGAAATAAATCATTTGAAGGGTTAGTAAAGGCTACACCTATTCATCGTTTCAGTTATTCAATCAACATATACTCTTTGTCTATGTCTGGCCTTGATTATTCTCTCATTGTGTACATAATACTGAAACAAGAGATATAACTGGATAAGATATTGGATCTTCTGAACAGGACAGGGACAAAGCTTCAGCACCTGTCCCAATGCTGAGTCCCAGGTGTCTGGACAGGAGGACTTCATCCTCCACCTTCTCTATCCTCCCAGTGAGGGTGAAGCGGAAGCGTTTCAGGTGGAGGACCAGAACGCTGCAGTAGACGAGGCAAGAGCAGGTGGAGCGACAGGAGTTATTACAAAGAGACTCACAATCTGTTCAGAACCGGTCAGAGCCAATGGCTTCCTGTCCAGAACCGGTCTGAGCGTGTTCTAACACATTAAGGCTGGGGGTTGGAAACCCACCGGCCCAGTATGCTATACCGCCTTCCTGTTACAACAAACACTGGAAATAAAAGCTACTGTAGATCATTATCTCTCTAGCTTGTAGAATCACTCACTTAGGTAGGTTCAGGAAGCAGGTCTGCGTGCCAGATGTATTTCCTCCGCACTGGCAGGCGTACTTCAGAGAGCTCTCCTACAAATACAACAACACAACACATGCCTGGGTTTGACCCTCACACAGAACAACCATCCACACACAGCAGCACAGAGGGGGGTGATGAGCGACAGCATGGTGGGTCCATGACCTAGGGTGGGCTCACTGACCGTGAGGTATCTGTCCAGGGCCTGGCTCACCGAGCCTCCAGGCTCCAGGTCCAGGGACAGGTTGGTGAAGACCTCCATGGACGAGGACTGGCCCTCACATCTAACACAGGAGAACATACGGGAGACACTGATGAAGACTGCTGGCCAAGAGCAGGATACACTGCTGCTGGGGCCGACATCCTCCCTACATCAAGGCCTCCATGTCGTTCACCACTAAGGGGAGGACAAGACCTACAGGGAGGACCTACAGGGAGGACCAAGACCTACAGGGAGGACAAGACCTACAGGGAGGACCTACAGGGAGGACCAAGACCTACAGGGAGGACCAAGACCTACAGGGAGGACAAGACCTACAGGGAGGACAAGACCTACAGGGAGGACCAAGACCTACAGGGAGGACCAAGACCTACAGGGAGGACAAGACCTACAGGGAGGACAAGACCTACAGGGAGGACCTACAGGGAGGACCAAGACCTACAGGGAGGACAAGACCTACAGGGAGGACCAAGACCTACAGGGAGGACAAGACCTACAGGGAGGACCAAGACCTACAGGGAGGACCAAGACCTACAGGGAGGACCAAGACCTACAGGGAGGACCAAGACCTACAGGAAGGACAAAGACCTACAGGGAGGACTATAGAAACCAATTACGTAATAACGGTCAATAACGTAATAATTTAAATGTAATAAAGCCAATAATGTAATAACTTGATAATAATGTAATAAAGGTGTTGAGCCAATCACGTGATAACTTTTTGCCAATAGTGTAATAACTTATTACGTTATTGGCTGGTTATTTGGTTGTTGGCCTTATATAAAAAAAATCCTTTGAAAATGTAATACCTGAGCCAATAATGTAATAACTGAGTACATAGGGCTAGTGGTAATGGTGTGTTTACATGACTATGCCATCCACTATGCCTACACAAACTACCACACAAAACTACACAAAAACTGACAGTTTGGTGAAATTGTCTTTATGGAATTTACTGATTTATTTTTTATGAAGAACCGCATGGCTGTGCATATGTGGATGAACTTGTGCATTAAATTAGTTTAGTAGCAGCATCTAGAGCATATCCATCAGACAAACATTCAGGTTATGATCATTGGTGAATGAAGCAGTATGAATATGATATATGATAATATTGAATGGGGGGCTGCAGCCATATTTATATATTATTACATTATCGGCTCAGTTATTACATTTTCAGCCAAATCTGCAAGCGATCTAATGTCGCTCTGCAGATCAGGCTGGCCCAAAGCTGTTTTGGCTGATTCAAGAATCCCAGAGTAAAAGTAAAGCCTTGTTTATGATACTGCATAAAGTGCTCTCTCTGCAGCCACAGAGAGCCCTCTCCATTGTCTTACCCCTTGCAGGTCCTGGTTCTCAACATGTTGAAGAGCAGGTGAGCCTCCACGGGGCAGGAGTAGGTCCTTCCCAGCATGTCCAGAGCGGCTGGCTTTAGCAGGAGGGACAGACCCCTCAACTGGTCCAGCACAGCGGTCAGGAACTCATGGGCGTCCTACGCACACAAACACACAAACACGCAGGCATACACATACACACACATGTTGAACCAAACCACACAAATAATAAAGAAGTTGTTTGGTATATATGGAGAGGGGGACGACGACTGACTTTTTGTCCATCGTCCTTGAACTCTGGGGCCTGCAGCGAAACCCTCTTCTTAAACGAACTCAGCACTGTCACCTTGTGGCCGTTGTTGTCGGAGCAACGTGATGTCCCGATGGCCACAAACTCCCTGGGGGGAAGAAAGTACGTAAGTAAGTGTGTGTGTGCGTGTGTGTGTGTGCTAATGTGTGTGTGCGTGTGTGCGTGTGTGCGTGTGTGCGTACAGTGTGCGTGTGTGTGTGTGTGTGTGTGTGTGTGTACAGTGTGTGGCGTTTGTGTGTACAGTGTGTGTGTGTGTGTGTGTGTGTGTGTGTGTGTGTGTGTGTGTGTGTGTGTGTGTGTGTGTGTGTGTGTGTGTGTGTGTGTGTGTGTGTGTGTGTGTGTGTGTGTGCTTGCCAGTGTGTGTACCTGAGCAGCTGTGCAGAGGGGGCTAAGCTCCAAGCCCACTGCGTCTGCTCCATCTCCTGACTGAAGACCCTCAGGGTCAGGAGACTCTGCAGGGTGGAGTTTAAATAGCAGCTCTGTGCCAGGTTGGGGAGCCTGAGAACACACACACACAACAACAGGTAGCAAGGCTTCACCTCACTACAGCACTAGCCACCAGGAGCCAGGAAGGAAGTACTTTGTCTATCGTTGCTTTGGTATTCATATTAAAGTATTAGTATTAGTATTTTTGTAATAAGACCACATTTGAACATTCATTAGATGAAGATAAATCTTCACCTTATCTTTCAGTGTTATGTTTCTTCTTTTAAAGTGTAACTCTAACTTGCATTCAAATGGATAATATATCGATATAGAGCCACAACCACTATCTAGTGGATATCAGCGGTAGTGCAGTTGTACCGGCTGCCGGTGTGTTTACTGAATGACCTCCCTGGTGTGGATGCTACTGGTGTGTCTACTGTGGGTTGGTGTGTATGAGCCCGTCATCCAGCACTCACCCCAGGAAGCCCAGCTGCTGCTCTATGAGGCGAGGGGTGGCGGTCTGCCTGGTGAGGAGGCCCCCAGACTGGGATAACGGCCCCCGGACGAGGTCCCTGTCTACGGAGGGTCCGGCCTGCACCCCGTCACACTGACTGTCCAACCAAGGGGTCCGGGCCTCCCTATGGGTCAAACATAGATACATATAGTTACTGTTTAGTCACTTTATTAGGGGCGCTTTAATCCAATGCAGTTTACAGGGAGGTTTCCTGGATACATTAATAAGCAAGTACGGTTTAGGGCAGCTTGCCCAAGGATGCTTAAAGGTACTGTGGACATTGGGGTTCAAACCCTGCCTGCTGGGAGTCCAACATCCTCACCACTAGAATACTGTACCCCCCCTCCCAATGTGGTACCTTATAGCAGATCAAGAGGCTTTTCAAAGTTCATTACATTCAGAGGTCATTTAACAACACTAGTTTCATTTTGGAGAACGGTATCCATGTGGAGATCTACGATTGGACCCGAGGTCACCGGAGGTCACCAGAGGTCACCAGGGATCACCTGGGGTCCTCTCCTCCTGCACCAACCTCAGTGTAGCAGCTCTATCCTCCTGGAGCTGCCCTGCCTCGGTGGGGGGGGCCGGCCTGGAGCCCTGGCCCCTGGCTGGGCCGACCTGGGCCACCTCGGAGGGGGGGGCCGTCGGTCTAGTGACTTCACTAGTAGGGTCGAAAACAACACACACACACACACACACACACACACACAGACCCAGACCCAGACCCAAACACATGTTAAAAAAAATTTACCATCACAATTCCTGCGCTTAAGACAGAAAAATATATAACGATTTTTAAATAGAAGTGAAAGATAAAGGTCCTAGAATATCAAAATAATATTAATGTACACAAAATGTGCATTAAATGCACGTTATGAATAAAGTTGATAAATACACGAATAAATAGGTGACTGTCCAGGTGAACATGCATGTTAGGTCCAGCAGTAGTGGGGATAGGCCTTGTGTGTGTAAATGATCAGTTATTTAAAGTATCACCTGAGCTGCTGACCAAACAGGGCAGCGCCTCCGGTCAACTTCTGCTCCTGTTTTCGCTGTTGCCAGTAATATGGTAGATAAAGGAAAAAGAGATTTCAGTTACACAAGACATAGAGAATAGATCTTCTAACATGAATTTGAGATTCAACTATATAAGCTGAAGTAAATAGTTTGATATGGGCTATGGCTATACAGCTTGAATAAATAAATCCTACTTTGGGGACACTTTAATCCAAAGGAGGACGACTACAGACTACGATCCTCCAGTAAGACCTCTCAGTTCAGTAGACTGAGACCAACCTTGGGGAGGCCAAAACGCCGTAGCCACCCCCAGCGGGGCCTGGGCCTCTGGGGGTGGAGCCTGCTCTCGGGGGGCGGAGCTGGGTCTGAGTGGGTGGAGGGGTCGGAGCCCGGAGGGTCCCGGTGGTCCTCACTGCTGATGCTCAGCGTGTCGACGCTGCAGAGAGCCACAGAGAGGCCCTGGCCCTCTGTGGGCCGTGTCGGGTCGACCTGCTCCGCTGCAGGACTCGCCTGGTATCGCTGTTGAGAGGAACACCACAGAACAATGATCACACAGTACAGTAATATATATATTATAGAAGTACAGAAGTATTTGTACATGCAGATTGGATTTTCTTCAAAGGAAAGCAACAAGATCATCTGGAATTCCAACAGCCGTTGAAACTCATGTACTGGTTTCATTGGGTGGGTCTCACGTACCTGAGGTGCGATGCAGGGCCAGCAATACAGGCTTGCTAAGAAATTCATTCTCGCACGATAATAATTTAGCAATGCTGAATTATTATCATCCAATCTCTCTGCTCGTCCAACTTGAACTGCCTGAAGTGGAACATGAGGCTGGTTGCTAGGGCTGCCTTGGAATGGGCCTTCTTATGACGTCATAGAGCCGCTGAAGCACCGATGTATCGGGGCCTTCTATCATGTGTGTGTGACTGTGTTTTACTTTAGCTTTATTAAATAAGCTTTGTTAATCCTTTTTTAATGCATACAGAGATTCTAACCTGTGTGGGAATCAAGCCCCTGACCCTGGCAGTGTCCATCGATCCTGATGGAGTCCTGAGAGAAACCTCATCATGTGTTCCGATATACTGGGATGTGATTCATAATCATACGTGTGGTTCATGTGAATGGACCAGAAACTAATTGCACTGCTGTGATGTGATTGGAGGATATTAGCAATATATTTAATGAGCCATCTTATGAGTTAAACCTACGCAAAAATACGCATATAATTTCACTGTGAAACAATTGAGATAGCATCAATGTGATTAAAGATGGACTTTGGTTTCCCTCCTCTGTCAGCTGCCACTGGGAGGTTCATCCTGAACTGCTTCAGGACTCACTGGCCATGCAGAGCGGTCATAAGTCCGTCCCCTCCTAATTGTTGTATGTTGCACGTCCTGGCACTTAATGCATGCATTAATTGGATGTCATATTTAGTTAAAGTAGGCTACTTAGATGTAGCATCTTATCATAGCTATCTATGTTGAGCACGGGGAATGGGTTAACCTAGTGGTTGCTGGTGCTTTGCACTTGGTTCTATAAACATCCTTATTGTACCTCCAGTGATATAAGTCACTTTCTTATGACAAATGTACTTATTTTAAGTCGCTTTGGATAAAAGCGTCCTAAATGTAAATGTAAGAGACGCATTTCCCTCAAATTAACATGAATAGTCGCCTCTTAATTAGGCAGCAAGATCAAATTGTAGCGCTAACCTCATATTGAATCTCATGTAGTGATTTTATTCTGTGGTTCTCTGGCTACCTCCCCTACACCAAACACAAGGCCAGCATAACATGCTAGCCCCACTCTCTGTGAACAGGTCCAGTTATTCATTCTCTTGTGTCATGACTCATTACACGGCACTTCTTAATACTGTGGAATGCTCCATTCACTTGATTGGGCCTTCCCATTGACCACTGTCAAGGAAAGGGGATTTTTTGCCTTTGATTCACGTCTTTCGTATCCCTCCTGAAGTAGTTAGGTAACCCAACCCAAGCGTATTCGGTTGCTAAGCGACGTCAACGTCTTTGGCGAACTATTTCTCTGCTGATCAATCCTACGAATGGTTACAAATAGTGTAAAAAGACACACCGTCTGAAATTATTTTTTCGTTTTGGCAAGTAGCCGTGTAATATGCAGGATAATGTATAGAACGTCGCCGGTGTTACACCGAATTCTGCGACCCACCGAAAGGTGTGACCCCAGGGGGCACTGTTGTATGTTTTCTGCAACATGCACGTGTGCATTTTAACAAAAACATAAATAAAACGTAAGATCAGGGGTGTTTCTAGGTTTCATAAACATCCGGGGCTTAGCCCAGAAGGAAAATGAAATGCCAAAATTATTTCTATGCTTTATTTTGCATTTTTTCATAATGCTTCACCTAAATAAACAAAATGCGCTGTTTATTATGGCTTAAAATAGCTACCTGACTGCTGTGCTGCTTATCCCCAAATGTCTAGAGTTCCATTCAAGTTATTTCAGAGAAAAATGAATGCAAGTGACAGACCTTACACACACACACAGATCTGACTGGGGATAGGATAGGTTAATTCACTTGAGGTGGTAAAAAGGTTGTTTTTAAACTGTTTATTTTCTTGCCAGAAGGACTATCTAGACTAGGCTAGTACTTATATTTTTTTAACCCAAAATTATATTTTGGGCTAATTAAACAGGGTCTGTGATTAGGATGTCTGGGTTCAGGGTCTGCGTTCAGGGCCTAATCGACCAGGTAAACACGCGTCCTGCCATCTTCCAAGCTCCAGGAAACAAGTACCAGGTGGATAATATTTAGCTCAGACGTCGTTCACTCAATACATTCATGATCCAAAATCTGACCGCAGCTGACCTCAGATATGATGAACTGGGCTTTTATTTCTTTCACTTCATATGTTTCGACCAATCCTGTGGCTGGAGGCAGAGTTATTTGCAGACAAACTAGACCAGCCCATGAACATTGTAAAATGTAAATACACAGACATTCCTGTATAATTAAGGTGTATTATGACAGCTCCCTCTGCTGGACAACAGTCTCACACCAAACTATATTTTCCGTTTGAACCAACGTAGTACATTGATGTGAGACGGGTTGGTGGATTGAACGTGTTGTAGTAGCAGAGAACGGCCTGCGGGGTAGTATGTACAAATACATGAATAGGCTTGAATTTAGTAGTAATATGGAGGTTTCATATTTTTACAAAATGGATTATGTGAACATTGCTGAATAACAATCATGTATATTAAATGTATTGCAGGAGTTCAGCTTGACATTAACCAAGTTAAACTGACAATTAAATGAACCGCACCAAACATGTAGAAGTCAATGTGGGATTTTAATATATAAACAAAAACACTTGACAGAAGTTGAATACAATTTTGTAAAGGAAAGCAGAGGAAAACATTTTCCCAAATGAATCTTTTCAAAATGTCACCACCATTCCAAAAGCAAATTAAGAGGTTTGTGTAAAAGCAGTCCTCCCTGACCAGCTCTGTCCCTGACTCTAAACCCTGACTCTCAACCCTAACGCTGAACCCTCTGAGGGCAGGAAGGCGCGCCTTCAGTGTAAAGGTTTGAACCACAGAGAAGGAAGAAAAGAGGAAGCAGTAGAGAGTAGTGAAGTAGTGAGGTTAGTGACAGACGTGAGGGAAAGGCGTGTGGAAGCACACGGTTACATGTTGGGTCAAGAAGATCACCCCCACTGGAGGTCAGAGAGTCCTTGTTGTCCTCAGGATTTGCCTTCCAGATGTACGGCTTCTCCATCATTCCTCCAGATTCTTGGTCAGGTTACAAACGTAATTTGTCTCTAATGTAAGGAAACAAACACACTAGTAATTTGTCTCTAATATCAGGTAACAAACACAGTAGTAGTTGGGTTCTAATGTAAGGTCACAAACACAGGAGTAGTTGGGCTCTAATGGCGCGTAACAAAGTAGCAGCTGTAGTTTGTCTGGTAAACAAACACAGTAGTATGCCGTAACTTGTACTGGACAAACTAATCCTGCATTACAACAAGTCCACTGTTCATTTTATGCAAACTTACGAATATCCTGGTCGTCCTCCAGAGTCTTGGCTCCTCCATCAGCTCTCCTCAGCCGTCCTGGTCTGGAACAAACAGCCCGAGTCTGGCCCTAAAGTCTGGTTACAAACATGTAGTTTCTTATTTTTAAGCCCTTTATTTCCAGCCCTCCATATGAATTAATTCAAATCACAGCTTCGCACAGATTTAAAGTCATAAGATGATCAAAACCAGACCTAAACTACCGTGGATTTTAGTGTTTTTCAGATGAGCTTGGTGATGGTTACCCTCTGGTCCGGTGCTGCAGGTCTCCAGCCTCAGTCTCCAGTCCACCCTGGCACCACAAGCCTACGGACCCCAGCCTCTCAGCCTCGCATCTCAGCTACAGCAGCAGGTTTATATCAGCATTTGCCCAACAATAAACTTAATTGACTCATCCAAAACAGAGTTACAATTAATTGAACTATTATTTTATAACTCAAGGCTAGAAAAGACTTGAGACCAGACATGAGCATCCCGTTTTTGGGAATGAAGACAGAGCAGTCCACAAGTTTAAAGAAGTGGTTCAGGCCATGCATTGAAACTGACCTGAGAAGACTACTCACACACCAGAGCACTGACCTGTTCTGGTGGACTTCTGACAGGAGGCGGAGGTCTGGCTCTGGGTAAGGAGGTGGAGGTCTTGCTCTGGATGAGGAGGCAGACACCGTGGGACAAACTACATGTTACCTTTTTAACCTTGTACAGTTCTAGAGTATCTTCTACTGTAACATGTGGGAATGACAGCCATTATTTTAGCTTTGATATTATCCAGTTGGTAAATCTGCACCAAAGTCTTTGTTTAACGTCATTCCATTGGGTAGGGTTTAACTTCTGTGGCAATTAATGACGGCAGATATTTAGAACGTACAAAAGCTGAAGTAACAAAGAACACTAAGCAATATCGATATAAAATCAAATTTACTCAGCCATATTCAGGTGCTGGGTTCCGTTGAAGAAATGTCAAATTGTCTTCCACCATGTAATGATTTTCAGCCTTCACCGATGTCAAAAATGGGGCCGCAAGTAGAACGCCGTTTTGTACGCAGCGAGAGTCCCGTCAACGTGGTTAAAAGTACGGCGCAACCATCGAAAATTATCAACATACTGTATTGTACGACTTACTTGTCAGTATGTACTTAATTTCAAATTTAAGTTGTTTAAGATAAGGGGCAAAAATTCCCAATGGAAACCGACTGAAAAATATTTTCCGTTGCCAACGGCTCGAGGTTACTCAAATACAATCCAGAACGTTCAGCCAGATTCCGTCCAACTAACTGCCAGTTGGTTTCTAATGGTTGTCAATACTACAACGTTCTATGCTAACGATTGGGACTAAATCAAGTGACCGCACTCAGAAACTTCCACGGCGGGAAGCACAAACCGTCCGACAGGAATCCAAACATTCCGGCCGGAATCAACCAAAGAAAAAACATAACCAGCGCCTCACCTTGAGCTGAACGGAGGAAGATCCTGAAGTCCAGCGATGGTCTGCATTAAAACACAGCCAACAGACTTACCTTGAGGAGATCTGTTTGTTGCTGTTGGTCATTACTCCCATTGAGTGTACCTTTACATTATTATGCACCCAGTGTGTACAAGCTATATCACTCAAAACCGTACGAAGAACCAAACTACCATGTACGTCCCACAACAACTATAAACCTCAAATCCTTGCCTAAGAACAATGGAATCATTCACTACAAAACCGTGTCTCCATTTTACAATTATCTAGATTATTCAGGGTACAAACCATACAGAGCAAATCTAAACGTTGAACTCACAGAGAGCCGACCATAGCCCTGCAACGTCACCTTGACCGCCTCATCACCAACAGCAAATCATGCCAGCCAGCCAACACATGTACAGGTCTAGTGAGAAGTGGGCATCTGAGCGAAAGGACTGCTCATAATAAATAGAAGCCCAATTCCTGAACTATCCAACCATCTTCATGGTTTAAAGATTTACAGACTTGACATGCCATTGTGTTCTAATCGAACCTTTGTCTGCTCCCTCGTTACTTATAAAACTCTACATCTCCATCACCAGAATGTTGCATCCTACTCATGGGGGTGTGGTCTAAGTGAGCAGAGATGCATGCTGGGATGCAGTGCCGTCTGAAGTCTTCAGTTCTATAGACACGCCCCTCAGGAGAAACCAAGTGTTTGAGAATCTGTCGTGACATCAATTACATGAGCTGGAATATCCTTCAAGATGGCGCCAGGATTCTCAGAGGAGAAAGGCCAAGAGGAAGATGTGAGGGTTCTTCCTCTCAGCCAGTGGAACACAACAACGGTCCTCAGAGTACCATGGAACACTTTGAAACATTCTCCTCTTTACACCTTGAAGCCCCAGTGAAGGTTTCCTTACCTCCTCAGCAGAAGAGCGTAACTTCAGCTCGAAGAGCGCACTAACTGGAGTTCCCGGACTGGTTCTGATTTAAGGGAACCAATCGTTCAGCTAGTCCTGTCCGGAACGAATACAGTTCAGCCTGAGAAGCCGTGCAACTGAGAGCAAGACAAGATCCACAGGGCTCTCCATCAATCCAGCAAGGTAGGAAGAGCCGTCTCATTACAGGTCTGAAGGTTATCTTGAATATCCATTAAGTTCCCTTTCCAACGTCAGACTCTCCTTGTGGAATGCCTTTAGGTGTCCATCCTCCATTGATCCTGATTGGTGTAGTCCTAGTTTGAAGTCACTGATCTGAACACGCCGCTTGCATCCTTTTACACTTGATTTGGATACTCTCCTTCCTGCCCAGTGTGTTGGATATCGCTCCGGAGCGTCTCTCAGGGCTCTTCATGTCTACTGGTGGCCCTTAAGTAAACGTGTGGCCGTCCATCAGGTATGATTTATTTGACCATTCCAATATCCCAAGCCCGTCACACAGACCCCCGTATGAACATTATCACTGTCAAAGCAAGCCGGACGCACACACAGAACCCAGGACAGGCACGTAGAACCCCATGCCAGGTGTGAGTGGGAGACACATACACAGTAGAACCCTAGGGATGCTCAAAAATCATCCATCTCATGTCAAACCCAAACACACACACCACTGAGCCATAAAAGGCCAAACAATCATGCAGGGTAAAAACCTCATGCCAAATAACATTCCATCATCCCCCCCCCAGCTCTCCTGCCAGGGCACCCAGAACAGAACAACCAATGTCTCCAGAGACGTTTACTTATGTACAACATTCTTCAGTTGCGTCACACGTTGGTGAGGGATTATGCTTGGCGTCTCCAAAATGTGTCCCAGGTTGATTCAACGTCTCTGAAGTCATGTCTTTGTAGTCCAGTAGTTTCCTGAATGAGGGGCCTTCACAAATGCAAACGGTGCAGCTTTAGTCAGCCTGAGGACAGGAAGGAGGTCATCTGTTCAGAAGACCACCCAGTGGAGGGGGGTGGCTCTTGAGGAGCAGGATCCATCTGGGGATGGCCCCAAATAAGACCTTCATGGAAATTAAGCTGTTCCTGAGGAGTCACGATGCCTGGAGGGGACTGTTGAATGTGTTCCATGGTTCTCTGTGTCAGACTGAAGTTGTGTTTTAGTCGTTGAGATGAGGAGCCCCCTCATCTCCCCCTGGTGTTTCTCCTTCGGAATCCCTGTCTCCATCTTAAAGAACATTCCAGTCCATGTAACTGACGTCACGACGGTTCCTCAAACACTCGGTTTCCCCTGAGGGGGCGTGTCTACGGACCTGTAGACTTCACACAGCTCTGTATCCCAGTATGCACCTCCGCTCACTCAGACCACACCCTCATCAGTAAAGCAGCACTCATGTGATGAAGACGCAGAGCTCAGGAGAGTAGAATGAAAGAAGACTGATGATATCAGAACCCAACCCATTACTCCAGCTTACAACAACAACTTGGAGCCTGTAACCATTTTTACAAATCATTAAAACCAACATAAACCAAACACCTAAGAAACCCATGAACCAATAAAACATCCTTACTACTCAGATCAACCTTCAGGTAACGGGTTAACTCACCAGGAAGCCAAAATACATCAATGTGCCCAAGAGTAATGAGAAATTAATGACTTACAGTTTGCATTTCATCTTCATGGTTAAGTTGGGATACTCACAGAACTGCAGTTAAATATCCATGATAGACCTTTGAAGGAAGGAACAGTTTACTCATGGTCCAAATTCGAATGAGAGTTAAACCACCACAATCCCCGATTTCTTTCACACATTATCAGTGATTTATATTCAACATAGAAGTCACGTCAGTTGTGCTTCGCCACACAATTCTACTCACATCAGGGTCAGATGAGATGCTCCTCTTTACTTCAAAAAGTCTTTAACCTGTGAAACAGGAAGAGATGTTAACTAAGTCACAACAGACCTCAATAAAACAGTACACACACGTTCTGGTTTCTGGAAACACAACAACATACGTTTGGGAGATGCTACACTGCAAAACAGTGGAGGACACCAACGTACTGTCCGGTTCCCTCTTAAGTGAAACGCACCAGATGCAACCAATTAACTAATTAAGAAAACCACTTGGCAGGTGAGCTAATTGGTAAAACTCAACGCAGGTTCGGCGCCCTCTGGTCACCTTGGTAACAGTGAGAGGCTATTTCAGCTCTGTGTTTGATCTTAAATGACCTCTCTCATTTTAATTAAAGGGATGAGTCTGATTTGACTGATTTAGATTCATACAAAACAAAAAAAGTCTTCAATTCACCTTACTGTGTGCGCGAGTGAGTGTGTGCATGTGAGTGAGAAGGAAGCTTTCATCAAAGAGACCAGAGAGACTCATTCACTGGTTAAACTGGAGACATCACCTACCACCACACACACACACTAATACACCATATAGATTCACACCATATGCACGCACACACACCACAGATACACACACAATATTGATACACACAACATATACAAACCACACGCACACACCATAGATACAAACTATATATATACACGCACACCCCATTAGGTATACACCATATAGATACACACACCATATAGATACACACACCATATAGACACCAAAGATTAACTTAATAGAGATACAAACTATATAGATACACCCCCCCACACACACTCCATACAGTTCAGGTCACTAAATACTCCTCTCTTCTCCCCTCTACTTCTTTTCTCCTCTCCTTCCGTCTCTCTTCCACGCATATCGCATTTTTATTGCCTATACTCGAGAGAATAGATTTGGGTGGGGATTTCTAGGTTTCATAAACATCCGGGGCTTAGCCCCGAGGGAAAATGAAAATGCTGCACGCCAAAATGTATGTGTATGCTTTATTGTGCATGCAAACTTTTTCATGATGCTTTATCTAAATAAACGAAATACGCGGTTTATTATATCTATAAATAGCTACCCGACTGCTATGCTGCTTATCCCCAAACATCTAAAGTTCCATTCAAGTTATTGCAGAGTAAAATGAATACAAGCGAGGCAGATTGTCACACCCCGCCTCGGGTGAAGGTATTATGTAACCTTAATAAACCAGACTTTCAAACCCAAAGGATGGCAAGGCACACAGTTGCAAATCAGTTAAAAACAACATTTATTCCCCCAAAGTGTCAGATAAGTGCAAAACATAGAGGAGGCCAACCACCAAATATCTGAAAATAGTAAAATAAAACCCTATTCAAAACCAATTCCAAAATCAAATAAATCAATCAATTCAAATAATCAATAATCAAATATTCTCTATAATAAATCAAGCATATTCAAAATCAAATACCGGTACTTCAAATAATCAATGTCAATAAATAAAATAATCCATTAGCAAAATAAATGCCCATTAAACTCAATCACTGAATGCATTGAACCATAATTTACAACATAATGGAATAATCACCTCAGTAGATATTTAGCATCTCGTGGAGAGCTGAGCACCCTGCTCAACACAGACAACCTGTTCTGGCAACAGCATACAACAGACTATCAGAAGAACAGCAGCTCACCCCTTTTATACCCCATGGCCCCTCCCACTAGACAGGCCCAATCAACAGGGGGATTATAATACTGTGGCATTTTGCAAATCAACCATGAATAAACTCAAATACAGCATGCATGTTAAAGTTAATTTATTCTTGTAGATCAGTGATTTTCACTAGTGCATTTCGGCTTGTCGCTCATTAATGTCCAATGTCAATGTCCAGTGTCCTCCTTTGACACAAGGGAAAATGGCTTGGCCCAAAATGGGCCAATCAGTGGCAGCAGGTGTTTCCTGACACCATATTTAAAGCCCTCAGCCCCACCCTGTCTCTTTTAGTCTGCAGTACAGAGCCATGGTGAGGGGGAGAGATTGTTTGTGAGTGTTTGTTGCTTGAATAAAGAGCTTGAATATACTGTATGCTTGAAGGTTTGCTGTTCATTCACTATCCATCAATGCGCGCTATTGATAGGCAGTTAAACAGACGGGGACAGTGGTCAAATTGTCACACAGACCTTACACACATACACATACACATACACATACACACACACGCACAGATCTGACTGGGGATAGGATAGGTTAATACACTTGGGGTGGTAAGCAGGTTGTTTATTCTCTTGCCAGAAGGACTATCTAGACTAGGCTACTTTTTTTTTTTTTCAAAGATCATATTCGGGGCAAATTAAGGCCCCGTTTACAAGAGGACGCTTGCGGGTAAAAACTATCAAATATTTTATCGGAAGTGCCTTTCGTTAAGACGGTGACGGCGTTTTTGGGGCATGAAAACGCATAAATCTGAAACCACCCTCCAGAGTGGAAAAGTTGAAAACGCTCCGCCGTAGCGTTTCCGTCTAGACTGCCAAGACGCAAAACACTGCTCAGATCTGCTCACGTCGCGTACGCGTTCACGTCACATACATGTGCCAGTACAAGGAAATAAACAAACATGTCAGATTATTTCCATGCGTCGGACCTTCAAGCTGCTCTGGCAGCTCTAACAAGCATACAGGAGTCTTTCCACGAAATGTACAGGATATGTACAGATAGTATTACTGAACAGAGAAGGATCTTTTTGTTTTTTGCGGCACGGATAAGAGAAGAAGGAAGATTATACGCATGCGCTCAGACATGGCGGTGTTGTGTGATAGTGTATCACAGCACCACCTAGCCGCCTGGCATGCATACCCAATCGAATTCCATACACTTTTGCGTCACCGTATGCACGCAGATTTCCTCCCGAAAACGCTTGTCTAAACGCGGAATAAAAAGTGAAGACGCGACGCCACTTTTGCGTCTTCTGTTCAGACCGTCATCGTGTAAACGTAGCCTAAGTAACATCCGAGGCTTTAGCCCCGAATAAAAAAGCATAGAGACGCCACTGCATAAGATCTCCCCCCACCGGTGGGTCTTTCTTTTCTTGATACTAACATTAATTCTAAACAGCATTTTACACAGTAGCCTATAATAGGAAATGCTCAAAGGTAAATCAGCATAATTTAACACTGACTGTAGCTTTTTATGGGTAAAGAAGCAACGGGGAAGGACCGTACTAAACGCCCTATCCATTGTATGGGTCTGTAAAGTGCTAATCAAATCAATGAAATTTATTTATTAAGCACCTTTAATTAAAAGGTAATTGGTTTGGGGGAGATCTTATGTTTTATGTATGTTTTTGTATGCCTACTGCAGAAAATATGCAACAGTGCCCCCTGGGGTCACACTTTTCGGTGGGTCGCAGAATTCGGTGCAACACCGGTCATTATCATGGTCATTATCGGGAAAATAAGCCCCTTCAGGGCGAAGCAAGACACCTTCGCTTCGCGTCGGTGTCCGGTTTGCCCTGTCGGGGGCTTATTTTCAAAATAATGACCGGCGTTCTATATATTATCCTATCCCTTACATAATAACTGTTCAAGGCTGATTTAATATCTTTCTGGCCGTCGAACTTGAAAAGCCTCAAATTGTAGACGCAGGTCATCTTCTTAGGGCCTTCGTAAGAGATCATAGAGCCACCATTATATCGGTACTCCTCGTGTGTGTGTGTGTGTGTGTGTGTGTGTGTGTGTGTGTGTGTGTGTGTGTGTGTGTGTGTGTGTGCGTGTGCGTGTGCGTGTGTGTGTGCGTGCGTGCGTGCGTGCGTGCGTGCGTGCGTGTGTTGAATCAAAGTTGTCACATTATAGAGGACTAAATAAGGAACGAAAACTTACTTCCTAAACTGATCACATTTAAACAAGTCGATAAGCGGGTCAGCCCCTCCCCTAGCATGTTTTTATATATAGAGAACACAGAAGTTTTTACATTCATCATATAAAAGCAGGATAAATGTGACTGATTTCCTTCCTCTTTAATCAGTAGGATCACACAGGTCATAATGAAGATGGGGAAACTTTATTAAGCCAAATTGTTCTTCTTAAAGTCAAGCTACTTCATTGTAATTTGCACAACACATCGTGTTCACATCAGGGACGGGGTGAACTATGCTCAGTGACGAATAGTGTGGAGTCGTAGAGCAGTCCATAGCCCAAACTGTTATATTTTTGGTGGCATCGTGACCTATGGCAGCGATCTCTGCTGTCCAGTGACATCCAGACCTACTGTGTGCCCTCATCATATGTCACTACACAGAATAACACCATTAATAACTTAAATTTAGTCATAGATTTGTTTTATAGAATTCAGTAGAAGTCAGATATTTAAGGTAGGCTACCTCTATGACCATCGTTTTTTTTGTTTTTATTTCATGAATAAGGTTATTTTATAAATATTGGCAGACTTCATAGAGGCAAGCAAGGGTTTTACAGTATTTATTGCTTTTGAAAGAAGAAACATACTATTCACAACAGGTCATTGGTGGGCTATTAGGATAGCCTGCTATCATACTACACCAACTGTTATGTTAGCATTAGTTATGTGTGTGGGTGAAGGGAAATCCAATTGTTCTTTATTTGTAATCTCGGCTTTATTTGTAATCTCAGCCGCAAACATGGAACAGGTATTGAATACATTTGACAAAATAACCATGCCAACTTCACCCAGACTGTACATGGGGAACTGGGGAAATACAAATGCATCCAACTTTGTTAATTGAGGTAAAACTCAGTAACAATAATCATATAAAATTGAGCAGGTATGCAGGTTACCTTCATTTTGGATATTGATGGTTTGACCATCTATCGATCAAGGCTTTTTTCATGTCTACTACATTGTGGATGGATACAGAGAAGGAAAAGTGATTAATTGGTGTTGGAAACAAACACTGTAAAGAATAGGGAATAATCAGAGACAGGGTAGGTTAAACTGACCAATTGCCTATTTTTTTTACTTGTTTGAGCAGCAATTTTTTTGTCACTTGCCAATCACTCGGGATAAAAGTGTCAGCAAAATGATTGAATCTACGGTTTCCTCTTATTGAACGACTCAGGACACAAAATACTTTGATGGTTTTATTGTTATTTTCAGCAGTTATCCATGCACCACACATACAATAATATATTCCACCAAGCTGCAGTGTCACGGAATTAATAAGGTAATATTGTGATAAACACGACTATATCCTTTTAATGTTCACTTCCTATACAAGGAGACTGACATACCTCAGGGAACCCGGGGACAACCGTTACCAATAACATCGACGGTGAATGGAAAACAATTCAAAAATCAAAACATGGACCTGGAAAGAGGGTTGCTGACACAGACATGGCAACCTTAAGCACGACCCATTGATTAAACGTCACACTGACATGTGTGCACACTCTGGTCTACCTTAGGACCGCTAGGGATGGCCGCGGTTACGTGGGCCCAGACTGAAGAACACATGCTAGTGCACACAACACACACACACACCCTGAGAGCGAAGCAAAGAGGGCTATAATGAGGAGGGAGGGGGTTTGGGAGGGAGGAAAACCAATGGATCACAGCAAATCCATTTCAATTGATCACACAGCAGCGGAGCGGGCTCAGCCAATGAGAGCCCAGCGGCGGAGAGGTTTAAGGCCTCAAGGTGAGGGGTTTGCGTGGCGCCGGCGGTCTTACCAACCAGGCTTCCTTAGTGTTTGTGAGGTGTTCTTTATTTCTGCAGACGCTTATTTTCTAGAACGAGCTTTCCAGTAAGTGTAAGGGGGGAGGGGGGGGGGGGGGCGTAGCCTAACACCATCTCTGGACCTGGCAACCGGATCTGAACCCAGTGGGAGGGAGGGAGGGAGGGAGGGAGGGAGGGTGGAGGTGGGTTAGTTCCAGACCAGTGAATCACAGCTAAGTGGACGGGGACCTAAGCTAAGCTAAAGCTAGCGCAGTTACGGTGAGTGGAAACGAATACACGACACCAAACGCACTGTATCAATATTTTCCTCAACTGCAGATAGATAAAAAAAGAGAATTGCACAGGCGCACGAAGACGCACGTACGTACGCACACACGCACACACGCACACACACACACCCACACACACACACTCCCTCCCTCTCTTAAACACTCCTTCACACACTTTACATTGTTGTTGTTTTTTATCCTCATGACCAGTAACAAAAGCATAAGCTACTATTTTTCAGGGGTTTAAAAGCAGGACTATAATATCCAGTTATCAATAACATTTCCCTCCGCGGCAGTTGGGGCGCATCAGCGTTATCTACAGTCGATTGTGTAGCGTCGCGTGGTGGGGGTTCTTATGGACGTCGAAGACGGGAGGAGTCCGTGCTGCTGCACACTCACAGCAGGACCAGAAAACACAGACCAGGAGAGAGGCCATGACGGCGTTCAGAGACGCCGCCATCATGACCCACGTCTTTAAGCAGCCCTCCCCACTATGCATATATATATTTATTTATATATTTATACCCCATGAACTGTATGCACGTTATCTACCCTAGCAACCATAAGTCACGTGACAAAATCGACCCCGTCCGCCCCACAGATCGTACTCATGTTCTGGTAGTGGTGCCCCCCCCCCCCCCCCCCCCCCTTGCTGAGTGGGCTCTATGTAC
Source organism: Gadus macrocephalus (assembly GCF_031168955.1). Classification (NCBI taxonomy): domain Eukaryota; kingdom Metazoa; phylum Chordata; class Actinopteri; order Gadiformes; family Gadidae; genus Gadus; species Gadus macrocephalus. The sequence goes on along the minus strand of NC_082404.1, from coordinate 5,435,052 downwards.
AGAGTGCTACTACACCTGACCCGCGGCCAGAGGCGGCGCGTCAGGAAGGTGGATTACGGTGCACTTGCTTTTCCCGACCCCGGCTTTAACCCCGCTGGTTAAAGGTATGCAGTTGCGTTTACGGTGTGAGTTATGTGTGTGTATGGATGTGTGTGTGTGTGTGTGTGGGGGGGGGGGGGGGGGGGGGCGTGAGTGTCCATACTGAGGACGTGAGCTCGGGGTTGGGGGGGGGGGGGGGGGGGGGGGGGGTTACATGGAGGAGGGGCCAAGAGTATAGCGACGGCTCCCTGCGGAAGGCACAGGGGGAGAGGGGTGGGGGAGGGGGGCGTCTCGGCTCCCGGTGCGGGCTGGAGGTTGTGCGGGTTGAGGCGGGGGGGCGGGTTCTGGTCCGCGCAGGATGATGATGATGACAGAGAGTCCGGTCCGACTGCTTCTGGCTCCGGGGTCCGGGCCCCCCCCACACCCCCGTGGGTAACATTGTCCTGGAGGAGGAGGAAGAGGAGGAGGAAGAGGAGTAGGAAGAGGAGGAAGAGGAGGAGGAAGAGGAGAACAAAACCAGCCAGGGAGGTGTTACTCACAGAGAGACTGAACACCTCCACAACTCCACCTGGTTACTACCAGCTCCTAGCTCTCCAGGTTACAGTAAATCTCAATTGCTGTTCTTATTCCCTGACCTATTTTTCTATTTGTCTACATGTCTGTCTGTGTCTATCTAGGTCCTTGTGGTCTTTGTGGGTCTCTCTGTAGTCTCGGATTCTTGAGGTTGGCTCGGGATCTCTCTAGGTCTCTATGTGCCTCACTGGGTCTCTCTGGTTCTCTTTAAGTCTCTCTAGAACTCTCTTGATCTCTCTGGGTCTCGGTCTCTCTCTAGGTCTCTCTAGGTCTC